>NC_136019.1:9857904-9912904 GCF_048128805.1 Centroberyx gerrardi
TTCTCGGCTGTAGAATGGTCAAGACCTCGGTGATCCTCTGTCTCCTCTGCTCAAGGCGATGCGGCGCTGAGGGCACGGCTCCAAACACACTCAGGTCTCCACGGTGGAGAGTAGGGCTGAACTCTGATCCTTACTCTGCTACCTCATTAGCCTGCATACACACTGGCATCTGTTCTATCATGAACCCTAATATGACTGTATGAAAACCTGAAAATAACTGCTCTCACTGGAGCATGTGGGATTAGACCTGGGATGACCGGAGTTCGCTGACCGCGCGGCCCCATTCAGCCTTCATTCATTTGGAAATAGAAATGCATATTTGATGCCGAAGAATAACCAAATGAACCCTCTCAGGTGGGACGTGGTTCGAGGTCTAATGGTTTTTTTGTGGTGTTTTTCGACTTGAAGAGAAGAGAACTTAAAGTAGTGGAGGAGAGAGAGAGAGACGGAGGGACAAAGAGTGAGAGAAAGAAAGAGAAAGGCATAGAGAGAGAGAGAGAGAGAGAGAGAGAGAGAGAGAGAGAGATAGAGGCGCTATCAGAAGAGCACCAGCACTCCGGTGATGGAGAAGGCTATCGAAAGATAAAAAGCCGGTAAAGAAAGCAAAGACATAGAACTGATGAAATAAGGCGACACGGAGAGACCGAGCGAGAGAGGGAGAGGGAGAATCGACAGACAGAATGAGAGGGGTCGTTGAGCACAACGGGAATACGGGGCCCCGCTCAGCTGGAGGGACTCTGGCGAGGACGAAGCCACCTATCTTATGGTGACAAGCGGCAAATGGGGGCCCATTACCTCACAGAATGCTAATGCCAAACTTTGGGCCCCGGGGACTGGCCCCGTTCCCCAAACACAAGGAGAGGAGACCTGCCAGGGTGCATGCATGACAGCCTCCATTCACACCCACAAGTGCAAGAGATAATAACCGTATAAATCACAAGAGACTCTTACTCTCTCTCTCTCTCTTTCTCTCTCTTTCACTCCTTCTCCACTCTCTCAATCTGTCTCTCATGCACTCCTCTTTGACTGCTTCTAACACTCGTTGTTCCTAATTGTCCTCTCGCCTATTTTTTCCTCCTTTCCCTCCCACTCCCACTCTTTATTGTCTCTTAACAAATCCCTCCACACACACACACACACACACACACACATCTGTCTTCTCTCCTTCCCGCTCTCTTTCATTGTCAGATTCCTTGCAAAAACAACCCAGGACAGCTGGTGAAAACCATTCATATTGATTATACAATCTCCGCTCATCATCTACTGTATCCACAAATAGTCTTGCCAGCATAGATTGGAGTGCACATTATACGCGCAATAATGGGAGACAGTAATGCTTAAACAAGCAAACAAGTCAACAATGCTAATGACAGTGAATGAGGAGTCTGCTTTTTTGCGTCCGCTCATGCACTCAGTTGTATGTTTTTTTTTTAGAAATTAGCAGCTAAAGGTATCTGTGTAACTGCACATCATGGGAGAAAACTAGTTAATTAAAAAGTCGGCGTTCTCTTTTTTACAATTCTTTTGATTGATACGTTTGCTTTCATGCAGGTTTCTGTCGGCAGCGGAGAAACTTGATTTTCCAAATACCTTATGTCCAAAGTGTTTTTTTTTTTTAGCTGTATTCTAAAGAGGAAAAAGTCAAGGGGAAAGATGAAGAGAGAGAGAGAGAGAGGGAGGGAGACTCGTGCAGTAAGAGGCAGACTTGTCTCTCTGTCCCCTCAGGCCTGCGGTGCGGGCCCTGACTCTATTTGACATCGAGATGCAGCGCTGAGAAAGACAGAGAGAGGGGGGGGGGGGGGGGGGGGGAGACATCAGAGCTCTCATGCCCACAGGGGGAGTGTAAATGTGAGTCATGCCGTGATGGGGCGACTTGGTCAGGGCAGCATCGCCCAAATAACTTTCATTTCGTCGGGGGGGGGGAGTTCAGACAGTGTTTCGGCTTTCTCGCTCCTTCTGTTTCTGAGTGGCGAAAGAACTGAGATAAAAAATACGCAGGGGGATTGAGAAACATGAGATGAGATGTGGAGGTGCGATAAGGTGATGTCTAGCTGCTTTGGACTTTACATGGGCATTTGCCTTTGAAAAACATATGCAATTGGGATGGAGCATTGCATAGTACATGGTTTTAGAATGCTCCAAACAGCATTTAGTCACCCTCCTTAAAGGGCTCTAATTAGTTTTTGGCCACATAACTTGTCTCAGTTTGTGCTATCAATCACTGTGTAAGAGTAGGTGTCGTTTTTTTCTTCAAGCACTGGGTATCTCATTATGGAACAAAGCTCATCAATTCGTATTTCATTTTACAACGTGGAGGAAGCCTAATACACACGACTCTCCTCCTCGTAGCGGTCTGAAACATCCAGTTCTGACATATAAAGCATTTTTCCCCGGCCCTAACCCTAAAATGATTTTCACTGCAACAGTGAAAGTGAGGCCAATATGAGACTAGCCACAAACCACGAGGGAGACATGGGAGTGGAACCTCTGGGTAATGCACTCCACACAATGGCCCTATTTACTGAGGCACCTGAAAGAGAGCTCCACGCTGTAAAGCAGCGCATTACTGTGTAGGAGGACTGTGTAGGATTTCAGCCAAATCACTGGGTATCATTCATGCGGCTGACAATAATCGTGCAGGTGGCAAAGTGGATAGTGGCAATTGTAGTGTGTGCATGTGTGTAGGTGTGTATGCATATGTGTTCAATATTGTTTGCGTGAGTGTGTGTGTGTGTACCTATGTGTGAGTATGTGCAAGACAGAGCCTACTTCTTCCTATATGTGTCAAATACTGTGTGTGTGTGTGTGTGTGTGTGTGTTGGGTGGGGTAGCAACAGAATTGACAGAAGAACTGTTTTCCATTATGTTACCTCAAAAATAATGTATTCTGATGACAGATACTTAAATTAATTAAAAGATTACTTATAGGAATACTTAAAAGTGAAAACAAGAAAATCAGAAGGCCATTTAAATAGTGGCAGGTGTTCTACGTCTTTATGAAATGTGTCACAGAAGAATATATACATTTCCTGAACTTTATAATCATTCACTTTTTCTTATTTGTACCTCAAATATGGAAACGCAATCTGAAAGCAACTGAAAGTAATCACAATACATTACTAAATGTGGGTAATGCCTTTGTTTTACATTACTGATTACAATTTTGAGATGACTGGAATACATTTTTAAAGCAGCCTAACCAACCCTGTGTGTGTGTGTGTGTGTGTGTGTGTGTGTGTGTTTGTATATGTGTATGCCTGTATACCTGTCTGTCTCTCAGCCTGCCTGTCATTGTGTGCCATGCTCCCTCTGGTCCCCACACAGCAAGACACAGACTGGTTGGCGTTACAAATCCCGTCTGAATTCCTCAGCGAAGGGGATTGAGTGCCCACCTTCTGACCATGCATCCCGAAGGCAGCGGGGTGTCCTCTTTGATATCTGCCCGAAGAACAAAACGCAGCTCCAGTGCCTATAAGGTGGCATTTTCAATCAAAGCAAAAGGCCATAATCCAGATTTATACACTAAATCCTGTGTACACTGACATAATGCCCCCTAAGCTGCCTAATTCCTTCTAGAGCCCTCAATGTTTTCTCCACTGTCTCTCTTTTTCTGTCTCTGTCTCACACACACTCACACACAGTGTATCTCTCCTCGCTGCGTCTCTCTTCTTCTCCCTCAAACTCTCTCTATCCATCCCATATTTCATATGGCTGTCAGTGCAGCCACTATATTGTTCTTGTTTTTTTCCCTCTTCTCCTTTCATCTCTCTCTCTCTCTCTGGCCTTCTTTTTGTCTCCCAGCCTACATTTTCACTCTCTCCCCCTCTCTCTGTTTTTTTGTCTATCCATATTCCCATCACAGCAACAACAACAACAACAATACCAACAGGCAGCACTGTACATAAACAACCATCTGAGTGCCACCGGTTGCTAGGATACCCCACGGCCATTGTGATTGGTTCTCATTATAGCTGGGATTTGCCGTTTAATCCAGGCTATGTAATTGGCCTGCTCTCCAGTGTTCAGGCAGGCTTAGCTCCTCAGGCAAGCATGTATTTAGCAATGATGCAGTGCTATCATGTATCAACACATACAGCAAGCTAATACACTCAGTTTCAGCGCTTTCCCTCTTACAGTGCTCTCTCTCTCTCTCTCTCTCTCTCTCTGAACAACACATGAATGATGATAAAACAATGCACCCTTTGTTTCGCCGCTGAGCTTGAAAGCAGTCCTGGTCAGTTATTTGTCATATGACACCTATAAGAGTCAAGTAACTTGTGACATGCGGTCGGGCTGCACTCATGTGTCATCCGCTCCGCGTGGGTGTCATGAGTGGTCACCGTGGCGACACCGCACGCACGGCATCAAGGCAAGCGTTGTCACATCAGAACGAGCCGGTAATTCCTGACGGAGGATGTGTCACACATGCATGCACACACACACGCACACACACACAGAAACGGGCGTGTCATATGCCAGCTGACCTAAACAGCCATCACAGTGACAGTGATGCTGAGACGTATTCACTTGGCACAGAAATGGAGGATGCTCTGAAAATTGTGTGTGTGTGTGTGTGTGTGAGCTTTGTCACAAGCATGTGTGTGTAGATTGAGTTACATGTTCATAAATATTGACTGAACTGTCCGAGATCATTCTGTTCTGCGGTTTATTTTCCATTAAACCTCAGGCTATCTGGCATGTGTGGCATGGGTGTAGCTATTCATTGTCTAGACTATATTGTTCGACAACGCAAATGAATTATTTAAATATGTACGTGAGAGTCTTTGTGTATTCACAATTACGTTTGATTGTGAAAGGCATCAATGTGCCACCTGACAAGCTTTTAGCTTCTATTATAGCTGTTAGCTATAACAGCTTCTATTGTTCTTCTAGATGCTTGTGAAGCTACATATGAGAATGTATCACTATAATTTGGGGTTACAGATCAATTTTCACATCAGCTCAGCCTCTCTACAGCAGTGTGTGTGTGTGTGTGTGTTAACTGCCATCGTTAATGTAGTGCAAGTTTAATTATGTACTTGCGACTACTTTGTATGTGTGGGTGTGTGTGTGTGGTGTGTGTGTGGTGTTGTCTGTGTCCCGCCCAAGTAAGCCTAGCAGACTGTTTACGTGCTAATACAGCCGTGGAGTTATGGCTCCCATATGGCAGACATCATGGTGTCGGCTAGCCACTCCACAGACACACACACAGATATGCCTGCATGTGCACGCACACACACACACACACACACGTATGCATGGACACGGTTCATTCTGTTTCTGTTGGTGTTAGAGAATCTTGGCAGTGTGTGTTTGTATGTGTGTGTGTGTGTGTGTTCTTGGACTTCTATCCTTGTGAGAACCAGTTTGAGTTTTAGATCGTTGGAGTGAGGCATTTTTGCAGTGAGTGAGGTCATTCTGCCGGTCCTCACTTCTTCAAGGTAGAAGTTTATAGTTAGGACTTGGGTTTAGGATTGGCCACACTGACCCATCAGAAAACAGAAAACATTGGGGTTTTTTTTCAACATCAACGTGGTGGGCGTGGCAGAAGTACAGTAAGAAAACACAAGAAGGCTTTGCTAGCAGCGCTACTTCATCGAAAAAAAAAAGAACAAGCAGACTATACAGTATAAATTCAATAAAAAACTGACCTAGAAAACCTACAATAAACCCAATATACCAGGCTTTTTCTGTTTTATCTTTGTTTTTGTAATCCTTTGATGATGAGTTGTACAACAACCGGATGGTGTACGCTGCATTAATCATCGCCTCCTCCAAGCTGTTGGTGTTCACCACCAGTTTTTTCCCAAAGCAAACCTAGGAACGCCTCCTCACTTCTAATGGGCACCCGTCCAGAAAGTCAAAACGGATGGAAATCTGATGGAGACAGATGCATCATCAGCCCTGTCAAAATGAACTGAAAGAATTGGAGAATTAGGTTTAGGTTAAGGTAAGGGTTAAGTTTAAGCATGTAGTGATGACGGGGTTAAGGTTAGGGTTAGGGGTTAGAGAATGAATGCAGTCAATGGAATGTCCTCATAATGATAGAAGTGCAAGTGGGTGTGTGTGTGTGTGTGTGTCTGCTACAGTGGTTAAAAGTAGCTTGAAGGGCTCTTCTACAATACCCAAACAATGTGAATATGGAAAATACAGAGGGGTTTAGACTGCTTGTGTGTTTGTCAAAGAAAGAGAGAGGTAGGGAAAGCGCATCAGCAGGGGTTTGCTTTGGCACCCCTCAGCTTTACGACTACACTGAAGCTGCGTCTTCACTGCTGCTGAACCAGCCATTCTCCTGCAACAGTTGTGGAACAATATTTAGCCTATCTAACACCAGAGGAAGCATATTAAAGTACCTGGCTCTCCCCAGCACACAGAGCCTGTTGGGCACGACTTAAGAGTAGAAAGTATTCCCCCGCATACAATTGAATACAAAACTGCGGAATATGAAAACTCATGCCCCTGTATATATATTACACATTTACATTTTTCATCACAGTTCTGGATGCGTTTTATAGGTATGGCAAAAGCTCAAGGAAGGCAACTCAGTGATGTGAAAGGATTGCATTTTCATTGATCTTGAGCACTCAATAGAAAAAAACTATTGGAAACTTTTTGAATTTTTACGAAAATGCAAAATAACAACTTAAAGTCAATGGAATTTCCCCTTTAAGTATAAAGGATTTTTCTAACCCTGACCTTAAACCAGTTGCAAAGCAGTGAAATTGCTACCCAAGTAACAAGGAATGTGTAAAAATGTGTAAACAACCTGTCTTGGCCATATTGGAGTGTTGCATGCTGCATATTCAAGCATGTGTTTGTATGTGTTTGCATGGTATGTATGTTGGCTATTAGTACGCAACACACCATGTGCATGCAAGGTATACAACCAGTGTGTGTGTGTGCATGTGTAAGATGAATGCTCCCCACCCCACCTTGATTAATAGCGCAGAGAACGAGTGTGTCGATGACGATGATGATGAGGGGCCCTAAAACAAGGATTAGCTCGGCATCGGGGCCCCATTAAACCTGCCAGTCAGGCAGAGGAGCGCTTGGTCGTAACGGCCGGCGCCCGCCTGCCATTCATCTTCACGGGGCTGTTTTCACTCCATCATCGCTGAAGGTCAAGCTGAGAGATACATGTGAATGAAACCCTCCCCGTTTTGCAGTCAATTATATGTTGCGTGCGTCGGGCGCATGATGGAGAGGACGTGAGGATGTTGGATTGTGGAAAGCTTATAGCGTTTTTCAGTCTTAAGGGCGGGGAGCTATATCATGCGAGGTGTGCTATTGGAGAGATAGAAGAAAACTCATAGCCCTCTAAAATGGCCTTATCTCACTTTCTTTCTTTCTTCTCCTCAGTCTCTGCGGATGAGATAAGAGGACATAAGGGGACTTTGCCGCGCGCGCGTGTGTGTGTGTGTGTGTACGTGTGTGCGTGCGTGTGACTGTCAGCGTGTCTTTCAGCGGCGAACACACACATTTTACCCGAGCGCCGTGGTGTTTGAGAGACCATGGGCGAGTAAACAGAACGGTGACAGCTAATAAATTATATCTCAAGAAAGGGATGGATGGCATGGGAGAGGACTTCGGCAGCCAAACAGGAGCTGAGATATGGAAAGCAGTTTTATGTTCATTTCTCAAACATCGTGTGACGTTCTCCCGAGGAAGATGTGAAGCCGTGGGAGGAACATAGCAGTTAGAGAAGCGGGCTTGTGACTGGAAGGTCAGCGGTTCAAATCGCCCGACCAGCTGGGAAAATCTGGGCAGGGAAATGAATGGTGTACAGGACAAGTTCCCAGGTATGAATATGCGTGACTGTGTGTGTGTGAAGCAGGACGGTCCTGAAAAAGAGCACCTTTTTAAATCCTTCCCAGGATTTAGAAAGGTTACAGTCGCCACTTCTGCCGGCCTTCTGAGTATCCCCACACAGCCTCTTCCCAGCACTGCCAGTTGAGTTGCCATTTTCATGTGTCTGACTTGTGTTGTTGTTGTTTTCTCCTGTGGGCTGAGTTTTACACAGTCTGTCAATCTCCTGAGCGTCACACATTAGAAGGACCAGTGGAGTGAGACACCAAGAGTGCTCCCTCTGGGGAACATCTCCTCTCCCACCACCCCTCTCTCTCTCTCCCTCTCTCTCTCTCTCTCTGTTTGTCTCTCTTTATCTCCCTATCTCTCTCTTCCTCTCTCCCCCCTCAAACTCCCTCTGGGGACACGCTCTCTCTCTCTCTCTCTCTCTCTCTTTTCTCATCACATGCCTTTCTCTCTCCCTTCTTCTCTCCGTCTCTTTCTCTCCCTGACTCCATCAACAACTCCCCAGACTCCCGGCCAAGTTTGAGCGAGTCAGATCCCCTCTGTTTGGAGAGGCTACGCTACATCTGTTGGCGCGCTCAGCGCTCGAGTGGTCGGCCAAGCCCCGCCAACATACCACAGCACGCATCACAGCGAGCGTGCAACTAATGAACACAACTGAAGGAATGTGCCTGTGCGTTCTGCGCTTCCCCTCCCCTGCCTTTTTGTTTGATAAGTTTCACTCTCAATAGGGGCACTGTTTATAATGAGTCGGTCCGGAACGAGGGGTGGAAAATATCGAGTCGGATGACGGGGAAACGGTTGTGGAAACCTCTCATATGAATCGGGAATCAAATGCCAAATTCCCCTCTGAGGACTAAGTGAATCACATGAAGATCCTGAGTGAGAGACTTCTCCTCTCAAAGACAGTTGGAGTTGGGGAAACTTTGAAATGGTGAGAGCGTCCTGACCCTGTAAAAAGCCTGACAAGCATGACTGCGGCCCGGAAATCTGAACAGTTAAATGAAATGTAAAAAAATCTACATGAGTCTGAATTCTTTTCTTTTTTTTTTTTTTTGCTCTTAAAGGTGACTTGTTTGATGGATCGTGACTTGGCAAGGTTGGGGGTGGAGGGGGGGGGCGGGGGGATGTAAGAGTAAAAGAAATATAGAAGTGCAAGGCTTTTAACTGAAGTCTCTGTGTGAATAGCCCTGGTATTCTTCTGGTTTTAATGAGAGGTCCCAAAGTGAGTGAAAGGCTGAAATAACGTTAGGCGGCACACAATAGCAGCCTTAACTGTAGGTATTAAACCTTAACAGCCAAGACCTAATTGGCTGGTCAATGAATGGGCCTCGGGGTGGCTGACTCTTAGGCTGCAATGTCAGAATGCCTGACCGACCGACGGCCCGCCCTTGTCTCCTTCTCTCTCCTCCAAATGAGAAAAAGTTGGAGGTCCCACTTGATTGAACTTCCCTATCGACTTCACATCTCTTTCCGTGCCCATTCCTTTGTTTAGGGGCTTTTCTTTCCAGCAGCCCCTGTGAGCCGCCATTCTCGATTGAAAGTGGCAGCCTTGGCTTCATTTTTTTGAGAAATGTAACAGCTATTAAATCTATGTATACCACCATAGATGTTCAAGTAGATTTTAAATCTATTCAGCAGCCAAACACTTCTGGGTGGCACCCAGCGGCCTGCATTTAGCTCGCTTTTATCTGACAAATCGAACATAAAGACACTCAGTC
The DNA here is from genome assembly GCF_048128805.1 of Centroberyx gerrardi. Lineage (NCBI taxonomy): Eukaryota > Metazoa > Chordata > Actinopteri > Beryciformes > Berycidae > Centroberyx > Centroberyx gerrardi. The sequence goes on from NC_136019.1 coordinate 9,867,435, forward strand.
AAGCGAAGAAAGCGTCGGACTCTTGGATCTTTCACCATGGAGGGTGGTGGGCGCATCCAATCACCGACTCCAATGAGGTGAAGTACTCCCAGGCCAGTAGAGGAACAGACAGTGGAGCGGTAGGGCACAATCATGCAGTGGAGCCACCGTTATCCAGCCGAGTGTGCTAATCAAAACCTTGTGTGCCTGATCAATACCGGTGGACAACAGATTGCACCCCTGGGTAACTGGTAGAGGCTAGAGGGATGTATCAAGGGCCAGGGGAGAGGAGACAGATAAGAGACAGTGTGAGGGGTGGGGGAGGGGGGGGGGGGGTGAGGCTGGGGGTGAGGGGTGGGGGTGGTGCAGTAGCCAGGGATGAGCTGAGTGATTTGAACAGGTATAAAGTGAGACACAACCTGGCCCGAGGGGGGGAGAGGGATCACACACACACACACACACACACACTGGGAAAGTCATGCAAGAGGGACATATCTGGTATTTCTCTGTCAGTGACTTGAATCTTGACTGAGCGGTCCATGATCATAAGAGTAACACAAGAACTAACGTGTGAATATGGAGTTATGGTGAAGCAAGCATTATTAGGTGCTAAGGGGAATTACGGTAGGCACTGTTTAGACCCCGCATAAGGGAAATCCGGTGTGCGCTCGTACACCAGGCAGTACGGTAGAAGTCAAACAAGCATCAGCCAACTGGAAGCTCGTATGCGTTCACATAGCAGGAAGAAGTAGCTTGGTGATTTTCTAGCTGTAGCAGCCAAGTGAACGCATGAATTAAATATTTTGTTCAGCACTTTGGTGTGAACAGGTGGAGTCGACAGTTTCACTCGCTCCAATCATGCATACGAGAGAAAGGTTTTATTTGATGGGAGGGGTGCGGAGGGGAAGGATTGTTCAAAAAATCTGATGGTTTTATTGGTTAGAAATGGATATTTATGCCTACTAGTGCAGCATGAGGTCACCATGAAAGATGCTGTGTTTTCCAGGGAGTAAAAGTAATGGGAGTTCATTTCACGGGGACTTTAATCTGAGACCAGTAGGGGCAAACATGTTGTTCCAGAAGTGGAAGACGCTTGACCATCTTTTGGCACAGTAACATCCCTTTATATTTAGATCTTTCTTCACACAATACGCCAACTGATCAATATCCAGTTCATTCAGTCTGCATTAGCTTCAAGGTGTGAATTAAATGGATGCCAGTCTTTTTCACTCTGAGCTGGAGAGTGCCGAGACTGAGTTCTGGACTATTATTAATTTGTCCTTTTCATGATCTGTTTAATTCTTTCTCTGTGGAATGCATGAATATTAAATGGTATAATGGCAGTCCCGGCTCTAATTGATGCACATAGATCTACAAAAATTAACCATGTTCTTTAATCCTTCTGTCATCTCTGCGTGCTTTCAAACAAAAGAGATCATGAATGGGATTTAACGCTTTATACTTTTAAATTACAGTCACATCAGTAAAGCTGAATCTTTGAAAACATTCCTGTCGCCATTTCTCAAAGAAGACAACCTCATATCCTCCTTCTGATGGTGACCAAGCTCGCTGCATTGTGGGTAAGCAGAGGTGCTGGGAGTGAAGGTTTGGGATTAATATGATTCATGAAAGTGGAGTCGATAATCTTTGTAATCATTCCGGAGGCGTGTCAAAGTGTATGAAAATCAGTCATTTATGAGGCAGCTTTTGAACTGAAACATTCATCTGAGATAATCTCTTGATCAATCCTGATGATCACATTAATCCTGCTAAATCACTATGATATAGCCACATAAAGGATTGCTACCCGTGGAGCAGAATATATATCAGCATCAATGTTACTGTACAGGGGTTTTAAATGAGGGCAATTCTGTGCAGACGCAATGCCTAACAGGCCACATTGCATGTTTCATAAAACTATAAACTACGCAACAAATTACACTACCAGTCAACAGTTTGGGCACACCACATTTTTCTTTATTTTTACTATTTTCCACATTTTAGAATAATAGCAAAGACATCAAAACTATGAAATAACACAAATTGAATTATGCAGTGACCAAAAAAGTGTTAAACTAATCAAAACTATCTTATATTTTAGATTCTTTATAGTAGCCGCCCTTTGCCTCGATGGAAAGGCAAAGGCTTTGGAAAGAAATTCATACATAGGCATCAACTTCACTATTTATACTTTTCTAAAAAAACAGATTTCAAGCATTTAAGCATAAGCCTTTAGATCAAAATGGCTTTAAGATAATGAAAAACATAGTGTATTCAATCAGGTGTGTCCAAATGTTTGACTGGTAGTATATATATAATTAGTAATATTGCTAGGTGTCCTGAAATCACCACGCTACAATGAACTGGGATTGAATTAACATGCGTGTTTCTGATATTGTTCATGTTTGGTCTCTGCTTTGATGTCAGCCAGTGGGAGGGAGGAGCTCGCTTATGCACTAATGACATATACAGGATGTTGGCTAGACTACTTCCCCAGGTATGAGTGCCAAATAAATATTCAACCTATTCAGAATTTAATATTTAACCGGATCCTGCCACTTTGTTGTTCGGTTGCCATGCTGACAGTTCTGTCTATTTATGAAACATACCACCGTACAAACAGTAATGATGGTGAATACGAACACTGCAGCAATTCAGACACGTCATTATCTGTCAGTTTGAGCCTAGCCTCTTGAGCGCGAGGAGGACTTATCTCATAATTAGCTGTGATAACAATAACTATTTTGGAGTTGACTCGCATGCCTCTGTTTTATCACACTCAGAGCGGATGCATGAGACGTGCTTTTTTTGGGGGGGGGGCGACAACATACTATTTTTTACCTTACCGGCAATCCTAGGCAGGGCTGTGTGCCGGTTTGGGGTGTTATTCATTGAAAATCAATATTTTCCATTTCTGAGGATGCAGAATGAATTATTACTGAGATGAGCATTGTGGGGAGATTGAAGGCTTAGTCTGAGGCATCGCTCATCTGAAGACTTTCACAAGGACATTTACTTCTTCTCCCTTGGAGTTAACTCAGCGAACATGGATCCTTTTCTCAGCACTGTCAGCGAACATATCACCCTCTGTCCCGAGGTTTAAATCTCAGATCAGTAATTAGAGAAAATGCATATGAGCAGTTATTTCAATAAATAAAATCCTTGAAACCCTCAGGTCTTTGGGCAATAATGTGCGTCTGCGGGTAATCCTCAGGGAGCAGATTGTCTGAAGTTCTCATGTTAGGCGGGTTAGGCGGAATTGCCATTTTTAATGAATGTGTCCAAAGAATGCCAACCGTGTAATTCGATAAATGACCTCAAATCCTTTTTGGAAATGATGAGCTAAGCACAGACACAGTCTAATTAACGACCCACTCACAATAGAGATGAACAAATTATGGACCCACTTTGAAATGTCAAGATAACCAATTACCAAATGAAAATGGCCATTAGGTAGTTCCTTCTGGCCACAGGTGATGAAGCCACCTGAAATAATGGGAAAAGGACAGCGGGGAATAGATTTCCAGACATCGTCATAGGAGAAGTATTAGATTAACCACAAATGTATGAAGCCTTGAGCGCCAAATTTCGCCAGATAGATTTTTCAAGTATCCCTACCATGAAATGAATGATCATAGGCTTCTTAAGTGATGGATGTGCTACACATGCAATGACATTTGCAAAGACCATTATCAAACATTATTCAAATCCCTCCTCTGTTCTCTCTTTTATTTGATCTGCCCACAATGACATTTGCTATATTGTGACATTACAGCCAACCTCAATACTTTCGGCCCTTGATAGCTTTAAAACATTCAAGCGTCCGCCGTTAATTGACCCCGCCTGATTAATTTCTATTCACTCCAGTTTTGTTTGCAATTCTGTCCGCTATACAGATCATAATCGCTTCTGACAAAGGTACCAGGACCTGCATTGTTCTACAGACAGGACCCAGGAGATAGACATCATGTTTTAGTGAAGAATGGACTTCTGAGTGACTGGCAGATACCTCACCTAGACAGAGAGCTCTGTCGGAGGCTGCGGAGAGAGAGAGAGAGAGAGAGAGAGAGACAGAGAGAGAGAGGGAGGAAGAGAGTGTTTTTCTCGGAGCAAGGGCAGCATTCAATGAAAGCTCCACTGGAGAGGATGAGATGCCCTTTCTGTGTGCGATGAAGGATGGACCGAAGGGGGGGGGAGAGAAACAGAGCAAAAGACAGAGAGAGTGTGGGAGCGAGAGAGAGAGAGAGAGAGAGAAACAATGAGAAAGGAGAGAGAGAGAGAGAGAAAGGGAGAGAGAGGGAGAAAGGGAGAAACTTTTCAGTCTGTATTTTCCATTCAAAGACATTTTGACAGGGCAGAGCCCACTCTGTGGCGGGGAGTGGAGCCATTTTGAAGTCTCCTACCGGCAGCTTGAGGGAAGCGGGGAGCCAGAATAGATATATCTCGGGGCTGCCTGGGTATTTTTCTTCCACACTTTCTTTCCTGTTTTTGACAGCCAGCTCCGAATCGCCGAGCAGGTGTCTTCTTATTTTCTGCCGAAACAGTGGGACAGTGCACACAAACACTCCAGCGCTGCTCATAAACAGATAAACACACCAGCAGACCAGACAGACAGGCAAACAGACACACACACACACGCGCACGCACACACACACACACACACACACACACACATACACATACATATAAACATAGGAGGAGCACTCGAGAAGTGACTATGCATTGGAAATGACTACCCTTCATACACACTGTTTTCCACTGGGCTGCCGAAGCCGAGGGAGGGCGAAAGCTGGGACAATCTGTGACTCTCTTCACTGACGCAAAATGAGGGTCACAAAACAGACCCGCTATTTTCACTTTAATGCATGCAAATAACAGGCAGCTATTGACACGGGGAGCGAGATTTAGTATGCTCTGCAATTTTTAGGTCACAGGAAGGGGAGGGGTAATTCATCCTTATTATTCCCCCGACAGACCCTAATAATGTGGCTAGTGTTGCGCGCTCCGGCTGGGTAATTTTGGGAAGGGGAAGCGGGGTGGGGGGGGGGGAGTGGGGGAGAATAAGCCGAGGCATTGTACCAAACTTCCCTTTCAAGTGTTGGATTTTCGGGGCTTTTTTCCTCTGACAAGCGCCGGCCGCATTTGAGGATTGGTGGGCTGAGGGTGGGGTGGCGAGTGTTGACACTGGAATTATCACAATACAAGTTGCCTCCGACCACATTCACTCCAACTCAGTCCATTCCTCGCAACCCCAGCAACCCTCATCCCATTGAAAGAGGGCCCGTGAATGGCCGCTTTGAGATGTCCCGTTTGAAGTTGGAGGGGCTTTTGTGCGGCGGGAGGGCGTCTCTTGTGTGTCAGTGGAGTCAGTGATTAAGTTGTGACTGAGAGTCTGGGTGGGGGGGGGGGGGGGGGGGGGGGGGGGGGGGGGGGTGAGTAATGCCTACAATGTATATGCCCCTTGTACTGATGAGAGTGATACTGGGGTGACACTTGTCAGCAGTCGCTCCCTTTGGAGCCTCTCATCTGCACTGTATTCCAGTGATATTTCTGACATGGTATCTTTCAGTGCTGAAAAAGGAAACAAGGTCTTAAGAGTTTCCCTCCATTTGGTCAATTGTGTCATAAAAAAGAATAAAAATAAACACACCACATTTTGCTTTATTTTTGCTATTTTCCACATTTTAGAATAATAATAATAAAGACATCGAAACTATGAAATAACACAAATGGAATCATGCAATGACCAAAAAAGTGTTCACCGAATTCATACATAGGCATCAACTTCACTATTTATATTTGTCTAAAAAACTAATTTCAAGCATTTAAGCATAAGCCTTTACATCAAAATGGCTTTAAGATAATGAAAAACATAGAACATTCAATCAGGTGTATCCAAACTTTTGACTGGTAGTGAACATTCAGAGGTTGAAATTTGTAGTGGTTAATTTTGCAAAATAGCTTCCATGACCTGTGATGGATTGCTTGAATGTAACATTTGATGAAAGTTGCTCTGGATGAAAGCGACAAATGCTTAACATGTAACTGCAACATGACCATGTGTGATCATGCCACCACCCTCGCAAAGGGAAATGTGAGATAAATGTCATTCCTCAGTCTCATCTCCTCAGTTGAAAGCCTCTGCTTTCGGGTTCTACGTCATTTCCGTGACTCAGCTGTGTGGTTTATCCAATACGCCACCGGCTTCACTCTGCTACTGTTCTGTTGTGATGCAGCTTTGACACATTTTCCCATGCAGCCAATGACACCCTCCAGATTCTAAGTATGCCAGTGGTTATGCTGATGTATAAAGCAAACCAACATGCTGACATCATTCCTGGTGTTAAATCTGGGACAATGATGAATCACGCAGCTCAGCAAGGTCCTTTCTGTATTAGATATTCACAAGTGGAGCTTCATTTTGTCAAGTGATACGACCTGAGAGCAAGACACTCCCCTTGCCTTTGATATTAAAAACATGACAGCATCCGTTCCCTAACCCCCCCCCCGCGACTACCTGAATGATCTGGACGGTATTGAAACCAACTTTCTGAACTGCTTCCATTGTGTATAGTGAAGTGATCTCTTCAACAGTTCTCGCAAAGCCCAGAGGGAGAAGGCAGAACAAGGCGTCGGGACTCTCAAAATAGCAACTCGCCAGAGGGAGTTGGAGAGAACGAGGCATGCTGAGCTACACCACAGAACTGGTCGGTTCTTCTCCAGCCGCGCTGTTGAGTCACTCCTTGTTGATGCTTCTCTCTGCCGTTCAAAGCGGAGGATGCCGTGACATATTACCTCTCGGGCAGCACTACAAAGAGTTGCCTAAGAGTGGGCTGGCTGCCCGCCCGCCATCGGCCGACTTTTTACACATTCTTGACGGATTGCTGCGTTTGTCTCCTGAGGCCGCGCGGGCAGAGTGTGCACACAGCGATGGGTTCCACACAGCAGGCACAACGAGGGACAACGGCTGACACATTCACACACTACAGGGGCGTACATAGTAAAACACACACACACACACACGCATGGGGCGGGGTGCGAATCGATGCCGGCGCCCACACACGTGCAAAAAAACACATGCAGATAAACACAAACGAGAAGGCAGGCAGGCAGGCATGCAGGCAGATGAGGACACAGACACCCACATACACACACACACACACACACACACACACACAGACACTAACTGAAGTGTAGGCTTGTTTCTCTGACATCAGGAACGTTGATAAGACCCTGAGTGGGTACGATTTCTGTAGAAGTAGCCAACTAAGATAGCTCTGATAAAGCAGACGTCGTTTTTTACTAAGAAGCATTGTCCAAAGCTTTCCCAACACATCTGATCCTCGCCCTCTGTTCCTCAGCCTCGCTTCATACTCATAGAGTCACACTCCAGATTGAAGTAGCTAAATCATCACCACTTTGGATACCTATACATCAACAGTGAGGTACACTACCAATCAAAAGTTTGGACACACCACATTTTTCTTTATTTTTTACTATTTTCCACATTTTAAAATAATAGTAAAGACATCAAAACTATGAAATAACACAAATGGAATTATGCAGTGACCAAAAAAGTGTTCACCAAATTCATACATAGGCATCAACTCCACTATTTATATTTGTCTAACAAACATATTTCAAGCATTTAAGCATATAAGCATAGTGAAAAACAAACCATTCAATCAGGTGTGTCCAAACTTTTGACTGGTAGAGTATTAAATACAGAACAATAAGAAAACCACTGCTGGTGAAATTAACAAAACCCCCAGTTTGGTGTCAGTGGTAATTAATAACTTCCGCTATACTCTTGTAATACCCACATATGTAAACTTATTTAACTGTAGCTTTGCTCTTGCTGCAGATTGCAATGTCATAATTAATTGAGACAGTTTGCCCAAGGTCCCTAACACCTGGTGGCTTAGCACCAGTGTGGAAAAAGCGCACGCCAATGGGATTAGGCAAGCACCCACTTCAAAGCAATGGAGTCTATTTATTATTAACAGTCCAACAACTCCCCCCCAATAGAGGGAAAAGTGTGCTGAAGTTCTCTGGGTATTTTTAGACGGGGGACTGATGGATAGAGACGGATCCAGCTGTCATGGTGTAAAATGAATGCCTGGATGACACTTAAGTCATATACCGAAAGCCAAAAAGTGATAGCCAATTAATGTTTTTTGTGCATCCAGTGAGTCCATAGTCTACTTGTCATGTATTTAACTCTGAAACAAGACTTTTTTGTACAACTTGAAATGGTTTCATATAGAAACCACGGCGAGTATGGCATGAAAATGAACCTGTTCAGTGGTAATATAGTCTTGGGTAATTTCAAGGCACTGAGTAGCTAGATAGAGGTGTTGGGTATTTTACCTTCCAAAAGAAAATTACAACCAAAGCACCAGATTACAGTTGAGTGTCACAGCTTCTCCTGGCTTGTGGACCTGATTCTTACAGCTTTTCTCAATTGATTTGACACATTTCTCCAAACTAAGATTCATGCTTTCAACACAGTTAACACAGCCATCGCAACAGACTCTCATTCTGCACAACAAATCCTTTGCAAAATGAAGTGCTGCTTTCATTTCAGATAACCACTTTATAGAATCCAAATACTGCCATCAAAACTACAAACGTCTAATGATGCGATTATATATTCAGGTACATGCACACAGCAACACTAATGGTAAAACAGGTTTATCAGAAAGGTCCACAATCCTTTTCCATAATCAGGTTTTATGGAATTAATTTGTTGATAAATTAACAGATGGTTTGCTGTACAGTAAGCAAACCATCTGTTCCTCCCAATTTTGTCATATTTCACAGATTCACATGTAATAAGTTTGTCAGTTTTGGTAATGTCATATCTGACATTTTACATGTTTGTGTATGTGTGATACAATAAGAAAGTAGAAATATTGATGTACATGATGAATCACAATTTGCTTCAAAAGAAACCAAAAACAAGTTTACTGACTTTATTTCTCATCAACCATTTTATTCCTGTCAGGCCAGAGTATTTATGGTATATGTAGTTTTGTGATTTGTGTGAAAACAATGAAAAGATATTACAGTTTTTTTTTTAAACTACTCTATACCTACGGCTTCTTCATTTTTCTGTTTCAATTCATATTTTCATATGTACAGCAGCCTGTTGTAAAAGATTATCGTATTACTCGCCTACTGAAATATAAAACAAACACAGAAATACAATAACAAAATACTGCATGCATTTCAGCAAACACAGTTTGGCTGCAGGACACAGTCCAGTGCCAGCAAGCTCACCCTTTCAATATTGTGAAACATGGCTTGGTCTGCAATGATTCCACTCTTGATTTCCCTCAGTCTAATGGCATTGTTTGCCAATATCATGTTCACAAAAGTCTGCTGCTCAGGTGTGAAAAGGTTTTCTACCACTGTGTCCTGGCAGTCTTACAAATACAGCTAAATACCATAAATACAGTGAATAATAGAACATATACTCTACAGTAAACATACATTTCTATAAACAAAATAGGAATGCCCAGCCTGCTTATTTCATACATGATACATGGAACATCCTTGCTGTTTACAGTATATGATCCACTTGCAATAGTGCATTCTATGGTCCAGTAAACACTAATTGTTGCATGTACATGTAGTACTTCAGTAAAACTACTGTAGTACTGTAGTACTACTGCAAACCTTATGGTCTCCTCTCCTTGCTCTTCCTCTTCCTCTTCCTCCTCCTCCTCCTCTTACCCTCACCCTTCCTCTCCCTCTCCCTCTCTTTGCGATATGGCCATCCATTGCTCTCCAAAACAGGAGGGTCACCTTTGGCCCTCTGCTCTGATTTGTAATTGAACAATTTAGCAACTAGTGTTTGTACCTGTGAGTAATCAATGTGGCCAATTGGTAATTTCAGTTTAGCATTTTGAATGGCAGTGCTTTCAATGTGAACTCAACAGATTTTAGTTATGATGTCTGGGCCAAAAAAGTGTGATTTAGAATTGCAGTCTGAGTGAAAAGTAGAACATGTTTTTTGCATTTTTGCAGAATAGGTTCAAGGGTTTGGGACATGAGTGACAGGTTGCAGTCATTGTGTTGCAAGTTCCAGTGTTAGTGTGTAAAGAATTTGACTTAGTTAAAGAGGAATGCCACCCATTTTAAGAATTCACATGTTATTCCTGTGCTGCAGGACAGTTCAGTCAATACTTGTGAACTTGCACCACTCTTTCCTAAAGCTAGAAACTGGAGAACTAACCCTGAATTGGTGATGTCACTGAGATGTAAAGTCTGGCACTGCTCCATAGACAATAAATGGGGCACTGACTTTGTTGGCCTGTAAGGTTTTTGTGTGAGTTCTTGCACCTAAACGAGTTTCAATTCTTGTTAATACCTGTAACAATGCTAGAATATAAACTTAATTTGGGTGTGACAACTCAACTTAGCATCTTATGGCTCCACAAAGTCGCTGCCCCATTCATTGTGAATGGAGCAGCCGCTGATTTTACATCCCAGTGAAATTGAAGGGTTTTCTCTCTGATTTCTAGCTTTAGGAAAGAGTGGTGCAAGTTCACAAACACTGGCTGAACTGTCCGGGGGCACAGAAATAACATATGTGAATTGATAAAATAGGTGGCATTCCCCTTTAAAGGTACTATTAGTTTTACAAAATTAGCTACAAAGAGTTTAGACAGCTGTGTGAACTATTCTGAGAGCATGGACCTTTACTTGAAGAGCTTGAATATAATAGTTTTGTATTTTGTGTGAAAACAATGAAAATGTACAGTTAGCTTTACAAAATGATCAAGGGTTTAGATAGCTATGTTAACTGCTTTGAGAGCATGGACCTTAGTTTGCAGAAATGTGTCAAATCAATTGAGGAAACCTGTAACAACATGAGGGTGTGCTTTCATTCTTTTACAAGGTGGCCGATCACAGACGTTCAATACCTCCACCTTTACATCACTGGATAACAGAAGTGTCAATTAACTTAGACAGCCAATGTAATTGCAACTTTATTGCACACAGTGTCACAGCACTACAAGCAGTACTAACTAACGAAATGAATAAGGAGAGTCAGACATTTCTGCTCTCATTATATTTATGAAATGAAAACCATTAATTCGGCAGACTGCAATCATCTGAGTTTTTCATTTTCTCTCCCCCTTGTTTCATTAATGCATCTAGACTATCTACGGGGCATGAGCAAAATAAAGGAAGTACTAAAGACTTGAAGAGTTCTATTCTGAAACTCTATATAGCCATTTTGTCATTTAGTCATTACCTGACATTTGCCATTATATCTGTAAAACCCAAAAGATCTAGTCTGAAAAATTATCATTTTCCCCCAAAAAGATGACCTATTATCTCTTAAAAGGTATCATTTGTTTTCATTTTGTGCTATCAATTATTGTGTAAGAGTAGGTGTCACGTTTTTTTGAATATCTCATTTTGGAACAAAACTCCTCACTTGTTCCACTGATGGGGGCTCTGTAATGGTGTGGAGTGCTCTCCCTGCATCATTTTGGACCACTCATCCCCTTGAGAGCAAGATCGATGCTAAACACAACTATCATAATGATTTTCAGTGATCATTTGAAGCCTTTATCGTTATGGTTCTGATAGAAAACACCATCTCAGAATCTCCTAGAAATTGCAATTTATATCTGGTTGTTCTAAAGGCCTTGGTATATAGATAAGATATCACTCTTGTTATTCCTTGTTAATGTTGTTTGAACCATGTCGTGTCATGCTGATTGTGGCATAGTCAGCCTGCGAGACACTACTCTTAAGAAAGAGGCAGAATGTGAAAATTTGTACTGTATGTTATAGGTGAAATTATTTGAATTTGCCTAAAGGACTGATTAGATAGAGATTCTGTTTGTGTTTCATTTGTTTTTTTACCATATCTTATATGGGTATCTTTGCATCATTGCTCATTACATGAAGTCATGTGCAATATTGTAGGTTTGCTATAAACAAAGATGACTGTACTCTATTGTCATCATATTCATCATGAGATCACATTGTTCATGAAGACAGCCCTTTCAACTTAACCCAGTTTAGTATGCTGAAAATGTTCTATTTTCATTCAAGATAATGAAAATTGTCTCTTGATATTCAACAAGGTAGACACCTTCTGGGTCACCATACTAGGCTATAATTTAAATATATATATAATCATGCATTATTGGGTTCGTGGTTTTACTTCAAACGTCTTTTGTGGGAGATACTGATCAAGTGGAGGGGTGAAAATAACACGTCAAATACCTTACAGTATACTGTATGTATATGATTAGTTTTATAGCCTCGGTCTACTCCCACCGCAGCCCTTGAGGGGATTACTTTTGATTGGACGATAGAGGGCGGTAGTAAGCAAGGATAAAGCCACTGCTGGAATTCAGACAGCCGTCTGAGGAAGATGCAGCTGCTGAAACTGGCTGCCTCTCTCCCGCTTTGCTCCTCCGCCGCCGCCTCTCTCTCTCTCTCTCTCTCTCTCTCTCTCTCTCTCTCTCTCTCTCTCTCTCTCTCTCTCTCTCCCCCTCTTTCTGCCCCCCCAACCCCCTCTGCACCTCTCTCTCTCTCTCCCTCTCTCTCTCTCTCTCTCTCTCTCTCACACACACACACACACACACACACACACACACACACACACACACACACACACACACTCCCTCTCTCTAATTTCACTGTCCCCATGTTAAACAGGAGAGCACCCCCTTCCAAGTTGGAGGAGGAAATCCTCACGCGCACGCAATGCAAGCACAAAGCCCATATAGTTTCATTCTTTCACTCTACACAGCAGTGCAAATGCGCATACGTTTCGAGGTAGAGCTGAATCTGCGGAATGACTGAGAATGTGTTCATTTATTACACCTGCCTTACATTATCACGGCACTGTGCATCCGTGAGAGAATTTAAGAGCATTTGGTGCTCGGCAGAATGATCACCAGCATCGCTCTCATATAAATAAGTCTCTTTCATTTCTCAATAATTTGAATCCATCATAACCAGCATTACTGGAAACAATGTAAAGACTTGGATGGCAGCTGTAGTAGGACACACACCGCGCACACTAATCTTATCGAGGGACTTGGGTTTGCGCAGTGGCCGGATGACAAACGCTCTGGTTTGTTCAGACGTATTCAGTAGCAGCTTGTCTGCGGGGCCAGAAGCGTTTCTTTTCTTTGCTCCCTACATGCAAACGAATTTAGCCGTGGTCTGAGAGCCCGGGATGCTGAGTGGACTGAGAATAAACAGTCCAAAGCCGAAATACGCAGCCTGAGCCCGCTGCGCCGGGGAGCAAAGCACAGCCACTGGCGACCACACGCATTCATATTAGTAACCACAGGGAAACCACAGCACTGCGCACAGATCCCGTCCCGTCTCGCCTGTCCTGTGGCGGATCTGTCATATGTGGCTGGAGGCACAGATTTTTTTCTAGTGTTCATTATTGTGAATTTTAAAGACACAAAGCCTATATACGAGTGCGTAAAAGTTTATGCCCTGTATTTGGCAATGCGTTTTCTTATCACAGAGGCAGTTCCTTGCGGCAGAATAATAACCAACAGCCACTATAAACAATCACGCTATTTAGGATAGAACGCATTGGAAAGCCCATTGTAGAAAGACATTTTAAATAGTTATTTTTCATCGGGTATCTCACCGTATCGCCTACCCCCAGGACCCCAACGAGGAGAACAAGAAGCATCCGAACTGTGCTCACAGAGTACCGAGTCACGTTTCGGTAAAATACAGGTGAAAACGACATTTTTCCCTCTTTTCCCTCTTCTGTCCCTTTCATCAAATATTGTCAGCTGCCCTCTAGACCCGGCGATCAAGACCAAGTCCGACCCTGGTTACGTGCGCTGCTGGGGGAAAAGAAACCAGAGGGGGGTGGAGAGAGAGAGAGAGGGAGAGAGAGAGAGAGAGAGAGAGTGTGTGTGTGTGTGTGTGAGAGAGAGACTGCAATATCATTTGTGAATCCCTCTCACAGTGCTGCAGATAGGGGCTGCCAACACATGCGGCGCGTCTGCAGGTGAGGGAACAGGCTGAATATGCTGGGCACACTGAGGAATTCGACCAACATTTCCTAACAGCTGCGTCGGATTTACATTTTTTTCTTCTTTTGTTTTTTTATAACCCTGAAATTTCAGTCGATTGTGCATCGTGGAGTTTGCCTGCAAAAGGAGAGAACTACACTGCACTGTGTGCTTGTTGCAAGTGACTTGGAGGAAGAGAGCAGGAAAGGCGACCGGACAAATAATTTGATTCATATTCACATCATCCAGATCGGAGAGTTGACAAGCTCCGCACAGTCAACCCTCACCGTATGATCAAGTTTGGAAACTGCGCGGGCATTTAAATGATCCTCTGACTCTGGAAATATCTTCGGACAGAGGAATATTGCAGCCTCACCCCAAAAACAAGGGATTCTAAACATAAATTGTGAGAACACCTCAAAACGGTGAGATCTGGACTATTTTACTTTGTGGTGATATTATGTTCGGACTATTTGAACATTTGCTTTTTACGCGCATGAAATTCTAATGCATTTATGGCACCAGGTACCTCCGGAGCGCGCGGAGCCTTTTGAGTGTGCTCTCATATCACTGCGGTTTTACTAAAACAAGGAAAGAGCAACTAAAATCCAGTGCTTGAGGAAAAGCAGAGGAAAGAGGAAAGCCCGTACACTTGCTGCTATTCACTGCAGTGGGAGCGATGTAGGAAGGCATCCGGAGGATGAAGTCTCACGCATCCCGAAACAGAGGGCTTGCTCTAGATGAAAACGAAATCTGATTTCCATATTAAGACATTCGAGTAGTGATTAAATTCATTATTATCATTTTTGCAAATCTAAGTGAATCTTTTTCGGGAAAGAACAATGAGGACTACTGGTGCAGTGGACTATTTGTGCTATTGTATGCTCATCCTGCAGTTTGTGCATCAACCCGCTGCCAAGCAAGTGCTCCGGTACCGTTTGGCCGAAGAGGGACCCGCCGATGTCAGGATAGGGAACGTAGCTGCCGACCTGGGCATCGTTGCCGGGTCCGGCGAGGTGACATTCACGCTCGAGTCCGGCTCTGATTTTTTAAAAATAGACAACATAACCGGCGAGCTTACCACCAATGAGAGGCGGATAGACCGTGAAAAATTACAGCAGTGCCAAATGATATTCGATGAAAATGAGTGTTTCATAGATTTTGAAGTGTCAGTAATCGGACCGGCCCAGAGCTGGGTCGACCTCTTTGAAGGAAAAGTCATCATATTAGACATAAATGATAACACTCCATCTTTCCCGTCCCCTGTCCTCACACTGTCTGTGGAGGAGAACAGACCTATTGGAACCCTTTATCTATTGCCCACAGCCACAGACAGAGATTTTGGCAGAAATGGAATAGAGAGATATGAGCTTATTCAGGACAATGGGGAGAACTCAAGACGCTTGGGCTCTTCCGGGGGTCGAGACAACGGGGATTCATACTCAGGCAAGAGGAGATTTGATGATGGGGCAAGCAGGAGCAGCGTCTTTGAACTGCAAGTTGCTGACACTACTGACGGGGAGAAGCAGCCTCAACTCATCATTAAAGGGGCCCTGGATAGGGAGCAGAGAGACTCCTATGAGCTCACACTGCGTGTTAGGGATGGAGGAGACCCCCCTCGCTCATCACAGGCCATTCTGAGGGTGATGATCACTGATGTGAATGACAACAGCCCTCGGTTTGAGAAGAGCGTGTATGAGGCTGACCTACCAGAAAACAGCTCTCCTGGTGCCCCCATCCTGCAGCTCAAAGCAGCTGACGCAGACGTGGGGGTCAATGGTCAAATAGAGTATGTGTTTGGGGCAGCCACAGAGTCAGTGAGGAGGCTCCTGAGGTTGGATGAGAGCACAGGGTGGCTGAGTGTGTTGCACCGCATTGACCGTGAAGAAGTGAGCCAACTGAGGTTCACGGTAATGGCCCGTGACCGTGGCCAGCCGCCAAAAATGGACAAGGCAACTGTGGTGTTGAACATCAAGGATGAGAATGACAATGTTCCCGCCATTGAGATACGGAAAATTGGACGCATTTTCTTGAAAGATGGGGTAGCCAACGTGGCTGAGGATGTGGTGGTAGACACACCCATTGCCTTAGTTCAGGTGTCGGACCGGGACCAGGGGGAAAATGGCATAGTGACCTGCACAGTGGTAGGGGATGTGCCCTTTCAGCTCAAACCAGCCAGTGAGATGGAGGGTGAGCAGAATAAAAAGAAATATTTTCTCCACACCTCTGCACCACTGGACTACGAGGCCACACAGGAATACAATGTGGTCATAGTGGCTGTGGACTCTGGAAGCCCCAGTCTGGCAAGTAATAACTCTCTTATCGTCAAAGTGGGCGACACCAACGACAACCCTCCTATCTTCAGCCAGAGCGTAGTAGAGGTGTCGTTTCCAGAAAACAATGCCCCTGGCGAGAGGGTGACAACTGTGGCAGCCATTGACGCAGATAGTGGGAAGAACGCTGAAATAGCCTATTCCCTGGACTCATCAGTAAATGGGATTTTCTCTATCGATGCAGACAGTGGAGACATCAGAGTAAACACCATTCTGGATAGAGAGCAAACGGAGCGCTACGAATTCAAAGTGATAGCCAAAGATAAGGGCATGCCCATACTACAAGGCTCTGCAACAGTGGTTGTCCTTGTGGCCGATAAGAATGACAATGAACCAAAGTTCATGCAGGATGTGTTCACCTTCTATGTCAAAGAGAACCTTGAGCCAAACAGCCCAGTTGGCATGGTTACAGTGATTGATGCAGATAAAGGCCAAAATGCAGAGATGAGTCTTTTCATTGAGGAAGAGGAGGATATCTTCTCTATTGAGAATGATACTGGAACTATTTTCTCCACCCTGTCCTTTGACCGTGAGCAGAAAACCACATATACATTCCGTGTCAAGGCTGTGGATGGAGGTGACCCTCCCAGGTCAGCCACTGCCACAGTGTCACTCTTTGTCATGGATGAAAATGACAATGCGCCAACGGTCACCTTCCCAATAAACAGTTCCTACACCCTTCTCCCTCCATCCAGTAACATCAGAACTGTGGTCAGAACTGTCATAGCCACCGACACTGACACTGGGATCAACGCAGACCTGAATTATAGCATTATTGGTGGCAACCCCTTCAAGTTGTTTGAGATTGATGGGGGCAGTGGGGTCATCTCACTAGTGGGAAAGCTGGAGCAGAAGCATTATGGCCTTCACAGACTGGTGGTCCAGGTGAACGACAGTGGACAGCCCTCACAGAGCACCACCACATTGGTTCACGTGTATGTTAATGAGACGCTTTCCAATTCTACAGTTGTAGAGGCCCAGGTGGCCAAGAGCCTGAGCACTTCTCTCAACACCAACATCGCCGGTGACCCCAACTATGACCTGGGCAAACAGCGGTTAAGCATTGTCATCGGTGTGGTGTCAGGCATCATGACGGTCATCCTCATCATCCTCATTGTTGTCATGGCCCGTTACTGCCGCCCCAAGAATAAGAATGGCTATGAGGCCGGCAAGAAGGATCATGAGGACTTCTTCACGCCACAGCAGCACGACAAGTCCAAGAAGCCCAAGAAAGACAAGAAGAAACAGAAATCCAAACAACCACTCTATAGCAGCATCGTCACTGTAGAGGCCTCCAAACCCAACGGCCAGCGTTATGATGGTGTTAATGAGAAGCTGTCGGACAGTCCCGGAATGGGCCGTTACCGTTCGGTCAACGGAGGGCCTGGGAGCCCAGATCTGGCCAGGCACTACAAGTCCAGTTCACCACTCCCCACCGTGCAGCTTCACCCGCAGTCACCAACAGCTGGTAAAAAGCACCAGGCAGTTCAGGACCTGCCCCCTGCCAATACCTTTGTTGGCACCGGAGATAACATTTCCCTTGGATCTGACCACTGCTCTGAATACAGCAGTCAAACTATCAACAAGTACAACAAACAGGTAAGAAGACACATTGTCTCCATGTTCTTTTTTTTCTCCTCCTCTACTCTTAAATGTCTTCTGTTTCTCCCTCTTAGTGTTCTCTCTACCATAATGCTTTCTGACAGGGCTAGTCTCAGTAGTCTTGTTGCCTTTATGGTGCTAATGTGTGTCAAGTTAGCGGTATTGATCTGTTTTGGTTTGGAGTGCCATTCACATGTAATATTGAAAGGGAAGAGAAGGGGGTAGATTAGCTTACGAAGGGGTATTGTTACGTCTCGACTAAGCACATCCAGCTTTTTCACTTTTATCATGGCATGTGTTGAGGCTGCCTTTTCCGACAGGGGTGTCACAACTACTAACCTTGGCACATATGTGTCAGAGTGTTGTAGACAGCTCACATAAGGGTTTGGTTTGCAGTTATTTTATCCCAGAAGGGAGCGCGGCAAGGGAGCTACACTCCCCTCAGCTATGTCAAGCCCTGCCCTGCCCTCTCTTTGTGACAAGGCTACCTTTTCTTCCTGTGAAAGTAAAAAAAAAAACAAGAGAGAGGGACGAAAGCTAGACATTGAGAATGCAGCACACACATGGCTTTGTAAGGAATGCTAGCTGCAGTGTCGTGTTTTACAGAGTCTGACTCGGCTTGAGTAGGAACATCTGGGCAGGAGGTCATATTAACATTCTTCTGCACTTCAGCGTCTGCATCAATTCACTGACCTAGCAGTGAAATTGACCCTTTTTATACCACCTCCCGTATCCATCTGCATCTCGTTTCTTTGCACCCATGTCTCCTTCTTCATATCTTCATTTCTTCTCTCATCGACCTGTATTTATTTTACTCTTTTATTCTCCTCTACCCTCCAATTATCGTTATGTCTCTTGTCTTTTTTTTCTTCTTCTCCATTTCTCCTCAGCAGCTCTTTGCTACCATTTGCAATGTAAAAATCTTTAGGCGGCATGGCATGATATTAATATTCTAGGGATTGCGTGAATTCATCTATTCACATCTTTATTGTTTTTGCCCCTTTTTGCACTGTTGGACCCAAATGGGTTGAAGCAAGGTTAATACATAATGAAGTCAGTCTTCTTGATTTGCTTTTTCCGGGAAAAGAACACTTACTCTATTGTTTTATGTGTTTTCTATGGCAGTCTAATGCATTATTGATCGTTCTCTTACTTGGTGTAAGCAGCTACTCCTTTAGCATTCTGGAGTGCTGTTCTCTCACAGCACACAACTGGGTCCTCTCTGTTATTTTTGTTTTTTTGTTTTGCTCCTTTTCTTCCTCCAGATTTTTTTCCTATCTCTTTGTTCATGTTGTTATATTCTATGCCCATATTTTTCCTTACACTCTTTTGACACTGTATCTGCCTTTGCATCCCGTCCTTCCACCAATGCTGCCAGTTTTTCCCTCTGCATTTCTTTTTCTCTCTTTCTCTCTCCCTGTTTCAGTCTCCTCCATCATACCCCTTGCAATTCTGCACTCTTCCTTGCCTCCTTTTTCCTTGCAGTGTCTTTCTTTTTTAATCTCCACTCTCGCCTCTCTTTATATCCCTCTCCCCTCCCTCTTGCTATTTCTCTTCTCAACTCGTTGCCCCCCTTCCCCTTACTTCTCTCCCTTCTCTTTCCTTGCTCTGTCTCTAACAGCTTCTAATATGGTGTATTCAGTGAGCTGCTTCCCAGAGTGTGAGGAGTGCTGTTGCTTTCGGATGTCTCCTGCATAATTAAAAGGGCACTCTATTTGGTGCTGCGGCAGCAGCATGTATTGTGTGTCACTATGCTCCACTTATATAATTATTTATTTACCTTTTACATAAATGCTGCGGTGACTTTTATGGACTGTCCATTTGTTATAATACAGGGCCTTGGGAAAAACTCAATCTGTACGGAGCAGTTCAACACACACTCATCGCCATAATGCACAGTGGCTACATTCCGAGATAGTATTTTCTTGTGGTTCTTGGCTACTTTATGCTCAAACTGTAAGCGACTTATAAAGAAAGTCCTCAGTGGCCTATTGAGCAATATCAGCTATGTTTATTGTTGTCTGGTGATGCTGGTTGGGTATTCAATATACAATAGATAGCAAGTATTCAAATTGTTTTGTATATCCCTCAGGCTCAGTAATCAAATACTGTTGACACATTCAGTTGAGGTGAATAGGACCTAATTTAATGGCTGCATAAGAGAGCTAATTGAGAAGAAGGGGTGTGTTCATGTGCTCCAATTATGGTATTAAACAGCCACCTCTATATTAGATTAAGTAGTGAAGCGGTCATGCTCTTGCTTTTAGTGACGCTGCATCTAAAAATATTTTGTTGTGAGGTAAGGGGATGTACGGCTAAAGACATAATAAAGCACTCAAGGACACTTATGTGCTACAGTTAGACAAATAAAGGCGCAATTTATATACGGTCTGCATTTGCAGTTACAAATTATGATGTAGAGTGTGTGTGTGTGTGTGTGTGTGTGTGTGTGTTTCATTTAGAAGAATTATTAATATACCTAAATGTCAATTTTAGAACCCTTAACATGAAATTGATCTCGTTGGATTAGGTATTGCTATTCCAAATTTCATCCTATTATTGAGTTTATATCTAAATTTTGATACGTCATTTTTTATTACATATTTTTTATGACTACAAATGAGATTCAAAGCCTTTAAGGGGATTAAGGTTAAGATTTATGACAAGGAATGACATCTCTCTCTCTCTCGCTCTCTCTCTCTCTCTGTCCATCTTCTCACCACACACA
The DNA here is from genome assembly GCF_048128805.1 of Centroberyx gerrardi. NCBI lineage: Eukaryota > Metazoa > Chordata > Actinopteri > Beryciformes > Berycidae > Centroberyx > Centroberyx gerrardi. Next base: position 9,888,101 of record NC_136019.1, read on the forward strand.
CCCACAAACCCTTCTCTTTTACCATTCCCTCTCTCCCTATCTGTCTGTGAGGAGAGATAGAGGCAGGCACAAGAAAGACAGCCCTGTTAGCGGTATAGAGAATGGTTCCTACTGTTTCACAAGGGAGTTGGGGTTGGGGGTAAAGTGAGAGAGGGAGGGAGAGAGAGAGAGAGAGAGAGAGAGAGAGAGAGAGAGAGAGAGAGAGAGAGAGAGAGAGAGAGAGAGAGAATGGTACTGCCCATTGACTGTAAGCTCTGAGGTATCGGGTTCCGTCTCTCTCTTCCATTGCTCCTCGCCTACCTAATCTTACAATAACTGCACAGGCAGCCTGCTCGGGCAGGTAACCAGGCAACCGAGGGAGTTTATCGGCGAGGAGAGCCTTTCTTTTTAGCCCGTCAGACATTTAAACAGTCATTAAGCTGAGCGAACTGTGAGGGAGAAGCCAGCATGTCACCCAGCAGCTGTCGAGAGCCAGAACAGGAGGGGTGACAGACCTGACATTTCATCCCTTCCTGTAACTCCACTGATTGGATTCTTATCCATACTTTTTGCCTTTGTTTTGCTCTGTGCTGCTACAACAATATATGCTAAGGTCTGCTCCCCACATGCCTGTGTTCAACCCTTGTATTTGAAGACTGATAATCAGTGCATGCACTTAACAGCAGAACACTTAGCTTTATTACTTTTGGCAGTAATTTCTACTCTGCCCGGTGCCAAAAAATCACGCTGTCCAACCATAATGTAGTGAGGAATGAAATCACTGAGCCGTCGAATTAGCACAAGCCATCGGTTTTTGTTTTATCATTGCACTTCAAAGAGCCAGTTGTGCCCAGGTGGATCACTTTTAATCAGTGGTGAGTCAGAGCAGCTTGTATTCCATGCTTTCACAGCACAGCCCCCGAGGGCAGGCATAGCCCCAGTCCGCACACTTATCCCAGGTTATCTTGCCTCGGGGTTGATGCAGCTAGCATGACTGGACGTTGCCCTCGGCCCGGCCCGAGTGCTCACCTCCCGCGCCCCGGCCAGCTGTTCCTCCTGTGCCTTCTCGTAACTGCAACCTTTCCAGCACCAGCTTAATGCGGTCGTGGAGCGACTGATTTGCATAGGGCATATTCTCACCCCGCCGCAGTATCACCGGACAAACAATATCACCATGCAAATGGAGGTGACCTGGATGGTGTTTGTGGCCAAAACATAGGATGCGACTGTCCTTCAGGCTCCGTGCAGATCAGGAAACCAATATGGAAATACAGTATTTGCCTCTGGCCTCATTTGTTCTCACCTACAAATGTAGCCATCTAAACACCTAGGAAAAGCCACAATAGACTTAATTTACACTTGCACACCCCCGGTGACCCTGAATATCAATTGTCTGCAGACTCTGCATGGTAGAATCCACAGATTTATATGAACACCTGTATGGAGGAGGCGGCAAATTGCCATCATTCTGTAGACCTCTTTGTACCTCTTGAGCTTTTTCTTTGGCATTCATCACCACTTGTGTTTTGCAAGCACCAAGCTCCCCTGTTGGCGCTCGCACGATTTTATCTTTGAAACCGTTGAGGCAGTCAGTCACTCGTTGAGCTCAATAAGGTAATTACTTGATAAGAGGTTCCACCGGGGCTTTATCGTGTTTGGTCAGCCCCCCCTCCCACGGCCGCTGATACAGGTCAACTTATGGTTAGAGAGAGCAATGCCTGCAGAACAACACCTGTTGTTGCAATGCAAATCGTGCCATAGATAGAACTTCAATACGCTAATGGCAGTGTAAAGTTTCTAAGGGTGTGAGACATGTGAATAAGCAGTGAAGTTTCACCTGGGAAAACAAATATGATAACAGCACTGTAATAGCAACTTCACTGGAATTAAGGATATCAAATATAAAATACAAACATCTGGAAGTGAGATGGTGTGCAGTGAGATCAGCTAGTTTCTTTATTGCTACATTATTATTAGCACTTGTCTTTGGTGTGGTGCTGCGTACCACCAACTGTGGCTAATTTTATCAAAATTGTCTTGGATCTATCATGGCTTAATTCAATCTACGGCTGCTCAGGCTTGTTGTTTATGTTCCGAAAGCAAATGGAAGGAGTGAGAGTGCAGAGTAATACTCGTGAAATTGCAGCGGGCAGCATTTTCTGGTATAATTTGGTTTGGTGATTTGAATGCATTAGCTGTAGGGCAATTACTAATTTAAGGATTAGACTTACCTGATACGCAGGCAGAACTGGCGAGAGAGAGAAAGTCAGAGAGAGAGAGGTCACTGCAATAGTCGGTTGTTACACCTTATGCTATATTACAGTGCGTAATATTCTAACACCGGAGAAGCTTTTCTTTGCTTCCTTTATTTATAGACGAAGCCGTGAAAATTATTCCTCCACTTCCATTTCTCTGACTTTCTCTTTTCATTTTCCTCTCTCTTCCTCTCTATTCCTCTCTCTGTTCTGAGCGCACAATAAATTTGTCAGCGAGCCCTGTTGGCTTCGCATGAAAATAAATAGTCATGATTGAAGAAGCTGAAGATGCTCCAACTCATCCGCAACATTTGTCATGATAAGATGCTGAAAGACAGAGAAAGGGGGAGTGAGGGAAGGAACAGACAAGACATTTCAGCCGCATGCCACCTTGATTGCTCTCTGCGCTGCTGATTGTAAGTGGCAGTGTCGAGGATGCCACCTTCTTCTCGCCGCTTCTTTCAATTTGATGTCATCGAAAATGGAATTTCATTTCATACTCGGCAGCGATCGCATTAGATAGAACTCACCAGGAAAAAGCTGATTTATATTTGCAGATTATCCTTTCCTGTGGCACTATCAATCACAGCGTACTCACCACATTGCCGACTTGTTTTTCACGGCGATTGTTAGGGGGGGGGGGGGGGGGGGGTTTGTACAGTAAATTGACTTTTACAAGGCTCCCGATGTCTATGATATGCTATGCTAGCCTTGTTGTTTTCTCTATAGCTGTCCCTCTGTATTGACTGTTGAAGCTATGCAGAGCCAACTAAATGAGAACATCACTTAGCTCTACCGCCATACAACCCTAGGGAATAGTCCTCTGTCGGCGAGTTGGATCGCAACATGGATCAGACATAAGGCTTGTTGTTTGTGAGACTAACGGGCAAAACAATGGTGGCAGACCCGCTGTTCCTCATCAAAATTGCAAAATTGTCTGGCGGAGTCAGTCCCATAATAATGTGATTTTTTGTTGTTGTTTTGCACAGAAGGTCACGGGCCATTTGTTCTCTTGATGTTGATTCAGACAGGTTGAAGCATGTTGTTGGCAGGAGGGGTGTTTTCATTTCTACTTATCTTCGCTGAAATTTTTGAATTTCATTGCAGAGATTTCACAACGCGTCGGATACTGAGGCTAGCAAAGTGTGCGCATATGCAGTGTATGTTGTATGTCGGTGTGTTTGTGTGCATGCCTCTCTCTCTCTCTCTCTCTCTCTCTCTCTCTCTCTCTCTCTTTCACACTGTGTAACGGAACATCGTGGCAGATGAATCACTCCCTGTCAGTGTGACTCACATGGGTGCCAGGGTGTCAAGGGAACTGCCAACAGGGTCCGTGGCCCCCCGTCAAGGGGCGGCGATTTAAACCCCCGTCCAGCGCCGGCCATGTTGTCACACACGTCCTTCATGAAAATGAGAATAAGAGCCATGAAAGGCTGACACTTTGATCCATAATTTACCCCTAAGTGCCACCCTTTGCGCTGGCAGCCAACTGAAAAGCTCCTTAGCGTAAAGTGAACTTGTTTATGAAGAGAGCCGACAGGTGAAAAAAGACACTTTGACTGACATGTTGTTTCCCAGACAGACAGAGGGTAGAGGCTGGCGTTGGTGAGATGATAGGTAGGTCTGTGTGTGTGTGTGTGTGTGTGTGTGTGTGTGTGTGTGTGTGTGTGTTTGTATGCATACACACCACTGTGCTGACAGGGGAAAAAGTTAATAAGTTCAACAGTGTAATCGGAGCGTTTTTAATAGATACAACCTTCACCTCGGGTTCAGGTTCAAATTGATTTTTTTCAGGCCCTGACAGACACACACCTGTTCTATCTCTCTCTCCCTCCCTCTCTCTCTCTCATACACACATACTTCCCACGTAGTTACTCCTTTTGGCTTTGGCACCAATTTCTTCACCTTCTTCCTTTGTATTGAAATATTAAGATGCGCTGAGATCTCCTGACTGCATAAGCCGCATTAAGAGTTGGCCAGGATAAATAATGCATCCGAAAGCCTAGCGTTTTTTGTCCAAAGGATATAGCTTTTTATTAACAGGCACCGCTCATACATATTTGCTAAGCAGCCGTCTCTGAGTATAATGGATATGACTTGACTTGGGAAGAGGAGGAATAGGACAGCTTGACTGCTTCTATTAGCCCTGTTTTGGTGTGGCGCCCACCATGTGGCCCCCAAATGAGATTATATGTGTATGAAACAGGAGGTAGAGCGCTCACCGACCATCCATCAAAGCCTGGGGGGACCTGTGTGAAAGTTTGCGCATGTGTACTCAGCATGTGTGTGTGTGTATGTGTGCGGGTAAGGGGGTGTACGTTGGTGTGCTAATGCGTGTGCGTGTATAGTATGAATGTGTGTGTGTGTGTGTGTGCGTGTGTGTGTGGATCCTGCGAGGGCTGGGGAGGAGAGCAAACGGGGCCTCCACAGTTCAGCCTCTCCATCATCCTGCACACCAGGCACAAACACAGCGACATGCCTGAGAGGGTTTCAATATCCTGTGTGTGTGTGTGTGTGTGCCTGTGCCATGCCTGTTTATACAAGGATTGCAGTTCATTATATTTGTACGTGTGTCTGGTTATTACATATACTCTCCACACACGTGCGCACAGGGGCAACTGGGCAAACTGTAAGGTCACCTGTTTTCGTCCCAGGACAGGCTGGGTGGGTGGAGTGAGGCGCTCTCTTGGCGCTCAGCACCTACCATTGAAGTGCCATTGAGCAAGGCACTTGTAACTCTAGTGCCACAGATGTGAATGTGCAAGTAACCATCCATCCCCTTGCAATCACTTCCCAGGACGTTGCTGTAAATACGGATGTGCTTTTAGTCAACTTGATTAAATTGAATAAGGGTTAAAACACACAAACATGCGAACATACCACACACACACAACTGTGTAAAAGTCTGTAGCAGAGTGTGAGGCAGCAGAAATATTCATTAGCACGGCGCTCACAGGGGCAGGAGAAGCCCCTGTATCGATGAGGCCTTACCTGGGAGAGAGCAGGCTATTAGCCGGGCCCGATAAATCTTGTCAAAGGCTGGAGGAGTCTGCCTGCCTGCCTGCTGAAGAATGAAGGTCACGGGGCAGCTGGAGTTACGAGCGGCCTCGCAAGCTAGCTGCTATCAAATCAACTGAAATATGAAGTCCAACCAGCCCTTTCAAAAATGCTAATTTTTCAATTTGTCTCTTTCTCGGCCTGTGTTTTCCTCCGCTCTCTTTATGCTGTCAGAAAACAAGGTATAGTTGTACGTTTTCTCACTGGGGCTGTGCCGTTTTCTTGAAAGGATTTCCACAATTTTTATGTATCTTACATCACAATGTGTTCCTACTCACTATAATTTATACCATGGATTTATGTCATATAGCAAAGGAGGATAAGGAGGATATCCTGAAAAAGGGGCATAAGCTATTTCATAAATAAAAAAAAAAATGTGGGTAAACTGCCAGTGAGGTGAGATAAATTCACTTGTTGTTCTGTGCAGCAAGAATTTTCTTGAATTGTGTGACAGTATCTTGATATTATTGGCGCGATCTGCCCTATTGCACGATACCGTCACTTATTTAACAAAAAATCTTCAATCAAGTGAAACTGCATTGGAAACAAGTGAGACTATCTCACTCCACTGGCAGATTTCTCCACTTCTTTTAAGACAAATCAAATCTTAAGATGGACATTTTCTGCTGCAGTGGAGCTCTATTTGTGTGCTTGTTGCCAGACTAAGCTGTGTGTAGTTACTCACAGGTCTTCATATGCTGTATATTCCCATAGGCCTCCACTGTTGGAAATTGCAATATATAGTGGAGATGACTGTAATGCAGGCTTTAGCCAGACAAATTCTACTGTGGATGGAAGAGCTCCAGCCATTTAATATGGTTTCAGGTATTGATTTGCAGCACCTTGCCCTATAGCCTGTTTATTATCTAGCTTTGGTTTCACCTTTTACTCTTTTTCTCACAGTATCTTGGGAGATGGAGTCCTCCTTTTTTCCTCCCTCTGTCTTCCCAGCAACAATGTTCTTAGTAACAACTACAAATAGTCAATCAAACTGCCCACTGGCAAAGAACATCGGCCATTTTGGTTGCGACTGAGTGGGCGAGCTCAAACCCAGGTGCTTGAATAATAGCACGTTCTGAGTCGAGGCTTTTGCTCAGTTTGCTGCAATTATGGAAGGAGAGGAAGGGGGGGATGTAATCAAGACTGAAAGACTGGTCTTTGACATGGTTCATTTACTCTGGGTTGGTCCAATGCAACACTTGGGACACAATAGCCAATTGTAAATTACAGAGTGGATTCAGTGGTGAGAAGTGCCTTGAGGGAGAGTTAGCCCACAGAGGTGGTGAAAATAGGGAATGTTGTTACATTTGTTGCCGTTCGGGTTCTAGGTTGATGAGGTCTGGGATTGGGGGAAAGGCAGGGATATCAATCAAATTGACAAGTCTGGGGGCGGTAAAATGATTAGAATAATAGTAAACAAAGCCGCTTAATGCACTAGTCTCACACACTACCAGGTTTTGGCTATTTTACCTTAACTTTATTCCAAACCCAGCCATTGCTTAATAAGCTCCACTTAATGTCAGATTCCTAACATTTAATCTGTCCATAATGATATATTAATAACAGACTTCACTGGAATGAGGCAAACTGCTGTGAACATAAGTGTAAAAAATAAGCCTATCACAGTGAAGGGCTCTTATGAACTGGTGACGTGAGGGAGCTCATAGCGGCTTTGACAAGCGGCTAAGTGCCTGCATGGGTGACATTTCCGAGTGTGTCGTGGAGATCCCCGGCCGGACGCGGAGGGAAGACGCCGACTTTCTGTTTAATCACCATCAGAATTCCGCGGGTGTTGCGGCAAATGTTTGAGGAGCGCAGATGACTTTCCCCCCGTGAAGCCAATCGCGCCGATCGTTTGATGTCGCCGCGAATGTGCTTAACATGCGCGTTCTGATCCCCAAGCAAACCCCCCCCCCCGCCTCCCCCCCCTCACCCACATTTGAAAGATTTACGTCAGGGTGTGTGCATGTGTGTGTCTACTCTTTTGAATCTCTTTGAATAAGCCTTTCTTTTCCCGGAGCAGCCTCCTCTCCCAGTGAATTGGGGACATGACATGACAATTGGGGACCTTGTAATTTATGTTTTAAGACGCCAGTGTTATCCGTGCCAGCGTGATTTTGTTTGAACAAGGAGGCATACTGGCGAGGGTCCTCAGTCGCTGCTCAAACCGTATGCCTGTGTTTGCTCGGGAATCCTTGGTGGGCTATCCGCCGTTACTATGGTAATACACCTCCACCGCTCCCCCCCCCCCGCCCGCCCGCCCCAACGGTGATCTCTGCAACTTCTCCCATGGCCATACGCCTGGACTTTTTTCAAAGGGTTTCGCTGCTCTCTCATCTTGCTTGTACCCGGTAATTCAGACACATTACTGCCAACAGCGGAGCTCAGCGGCAACGTTCTCCCAAAAAATGTCACGGTATTCTAATAATGTTGGCCCAGTGTTGGATGAGGCGTGGGAACGTCATGTTCCACTAAACTCTTTTGATAGAGCCACCTGGACAAGTAGGGAGCATTTCAAAGATGAAGGTCCCTGAACGCTAAATTGGCAGCCATTGCTCCACTACAATGGGCTCATCTCTTCCCTGTGTCACATCTCCTTGGGGACCCGCAATTTACTGCCCTCCCCCCTTTGAGTTCTTGATTCATGAGATCAAATTAGACAGTGAGAGAACATCAGTGGCTGCACAATACTTTGCTCTTTAACTCACGGCCTATTGTACTGTTTGCCAGTATTTTGGCTCCACCTCAAGTCTGGTGGAGTTGCTAGTTAACCATTTCCTTCATCTGTCCTTATCTGGTGAATCTGCTAAATGTTGGGCAACTGGGGTAAAGAGCTTTGAAATCCAATATGTGCACCATATCTTTTGAGCCAGCAGAGAGGAGAATGAGCTTGATGTGGCTAAACAAAAGCATTCAAAATGATTTGAGGCACACATCCGGCCCTTCAGAGAGAAGACGTGCCTTGCAAGGTCAAGTGCATTATTGATATGATGTGCCGCGCTGGAATCCAGTGTTGTCAAACAGCCCAGAGTATCAAACATCCATGAATCTTAGAGACAAATGAAACAAGTCTTGTATATTTCATCCCATATCTGAGGAGTGCGATGGGTGAATAGCAATGAATCCATTCAGACAGATTAAAGGAACCGGTGTCAAGGATCAAAAAGGAGGTGTGTTCAGTAAATATTTGCTCGTGCATGAGGAATAGACTGAACGACTAAGCTGTGTGTGTGTGTGTGTGTGTGCGTGCGCGTGTGTGTGTGCGTAGAATGGGGGGCAAAGAAATGTGAAGCACCCGATGTTATTCAGAAGTATGCAGACAACCCATCAGTCCACAGCTTGAAGCTGGAATGACAGGAATGAACTCAAGTAGGTTTGCGTGTGTGTGTGTGCGTTTAACTCGAGAGTAACTCTTCACTGTAATGACTCTTGGCACGCATGTGGCCTAATGAAGTGGGACTTACCCTATGTGATGACATGAATGTGTCTGATTGTACGCTTCTGCGGAATTGCCCTGGAGAGCGCCTGGGGTGTTTTGACATGTTTGCTTGGTGTATTTACACACCCTAACGATATGCGTTGTCACCTTTTTTGGCCCTTACATTTCCATTTCCATTTATAGGCATTTGGCCGACACCCATATCCGGAGTGAGCAGGTAAGGGTTCAACACGACACCATTACTCCAACGAATGCAAATTTTAATCAAATATGAAATATTAACCCGCACATATCCACACACTGAAAGCAGTGGACTTTGAAAGAGATTGCCAGGCTACAGTGGAAGAAGAATATTCGATTTTTTTTTTTTTTCTTTAACGTAATATTACTCACCGTAGTCTGAAGCAGGGAGAGGCTGCCATGGTGAGTGCCTTTAGGTGCATATAGTGGCTCCCGTTTGATTACTAGCCTCGGCGTCTCTCTAGACTCGCCTGTCGCGATGTCAGAGCTCAAAATGAACACTCGGGGCAGTGAATGGGGGGGTGCACCTGTGTGTGTTGTGTGTGTGAGAAAGAGAGAGAGAGAGAGAGAGCAACATAGAGATACAAAAAGGGTGTGTGTGTGTGTGTCTGCGTTCGTGTGGGAGACACATTCCTCAGGCATCAACCACACCGGGTCCCCTAACGCTCGCTACTGACAAAATTTTACCTGCCTGCAGTGGCCAGGTCTCTTTTTTTTTTTTTATGGCCTCAGTGAGTAGCTCACTCTAGACGAGACAGTGTCTGAGGGTCGGCTGTTTTTATTAACATCTAGAAGGTGTAAAAAGGTCGAGAGTGAGAAAGATAGAGGGAAAATGATTTGGATTGCCAAGCAACAGCAGCCGGCGCCGCTGCAAACCGCTGCTGTTGAACTGCCAAGGCGGTGTTTACAATCTCTGATGTCCTCTCCGTACTTATGGCTCCGACCATTGCTTATATACACAAGTCATATTTCCAGGCATTCGTGTTATTCCTCAACACCCACTGACATATGCTACATGGCCATTGTGTGCTGTCAAACTGCTTGTGTGAAAAAGTGAGATACGCGGCGTCCCTCCCTCCTTCGTCGCCTCGCGTTGAATGTAATCTGAGAGTGATGCATTGTGGGGGAAACGGACGACACTGCCTCACGTGTTTACCTTGCGTCGGCACAATGACAACAACAATAGCGACAGCGCTAGGAGGAGGGCCCTTTGTGCGGCACAAGCTGATACACCGAAAGGGAGTGACAGGTTTGAAAAATTGGCAAACAGTGTTTGCTGGAAGGCTTCCTTGGGGCTTGGGTGCCTTTGGAATCATGTGCGAATGCAGAGGAGTGTGAATGAAAAATAGCTGTGTGATCCTGCCATGTTGCTTCTGTCAAGACTGCGTTTTTTTTCTCTCTTTTTTTTTCTTCTCTCCCTCCCTCCCTCCCTCCCACCTCTTCCTGTCTTCCTCATCATCTGCCCCTCAAAGCTTGCTTTCTCTCTCTGTTTCTCATCATCTCTTTTTCACACTCCTTCACTCTCTCACCGCCTTACTCTCCTCTTGTGTTTTTTGCTCTCTCTCTCTCTCTCTCTCATTCTCACACTCCATCCTCCCCCACCCCTGTTATTCCTGCTCATAAGAGGTGGTTATTTAAGGCTTAGAAGCCATAAAACCAGCCTTAGGTGTGTTTGCTTTTGTTACTTGCCCAAAACGGTGCGTTGACTGCCACATTGTCAGAGCCGTTGATCCTCGCTCAGCCACTGCCCGTCTGCGGAGAGTTTCATGTGGTTTAGCGGCGACTTAAGCCTAGGTGGAGTCCCGCAATCCCATCAGCAGGTTTTAAGTAGTGTAGCTGCCACTTAGCGGGGAAGTGGGGAAGACATTCTCGGGATACCTGTCCCCCTCCCGCCTCTTCCCCCCTAGGAAAACAGCGATGGGACCCCACCCTGCATGCGGGGCTGTGGACATAAGCTCCTTACTAGGAAAGAAGAGACTCACAGTACAGGAACAATGATTCATTAGTAAAGCAGACGTTTTGGCATGTGGCCTTCATCCATTTTTCTATTAAGTCATTGTTCTCTGCTCTGGAATTTCTTGTTTCCCAGTGTCTTCTGCCCATTCCGCCTACCTTGCTTGTGGGTGAAGTTGGGCCAGATTAACATTTCGACATAAGCTCCTTAACCACAACAAGACCACACTTGCAACCCCAGGCACGTCATATGTGTCTGTGTGTGTGTGTGTGTGTGTGGTTGAGTACATTTTACAGAAAACGGTTAGAGACAATGAATTACTCTTTTTTCCTTGTGGGAGAGTGGGAATCTTTTTACTGCGACTCGACTGACACTAAAAACAGTCACACGTACGGTCCCTCCTGCACAACATCTGTCCCAGATTGCACTCCTCTCCCTAATTAAACCCTGCTTACCTCAACATCCTTAAAGCACGCTACTGACTAATTATTAGGCGCAGGCTCCTCAAAGCCCCGTTCAAACCTCGCGCTGATGAGGGTGCGCCAGAACCAACGAGCACGCATCAGAAATTAGACAGGAATCCTAACAAGAGACTTTCCCCTTGAGCATCGCCTCTTTGTGTCCAATGTCTGGCCTTGATGATGCCAAGTGGAACAACTCTCTAGTAGAACTTAGTGGTCTCTCACACTGCTAAACCTTTAATTAATGCCCAGGAACACTCTGAGCAGTGCTTAAACATTGTTTTCGTATATTCAACGGAAGGGGGTATAAAAGGAGTGGAAAAAAGAAGCCAGAACTTGCGGCAATTTCCAATCATACATTTTTAATGTTTATTCCGCTGTTTCTTAATTAAATCCATGCATCAGAATATAGTAAAAAGCCTAGTAGAGGCTGGGGGGGCAGAGGGGGGTTGGTGGGGGGGGGGGGGGGAGAGATAGAGAAATTCATAATACATAATTTTGCAAGAAATGTCCTGGGGACTGTGAGGGGTTTTAATAGATATTTTTCTGAAAGAGATGCTTATGACTTTTTAGTGGAATTATATAGTTGCCCTCTGGTTTTTGGTAGGAAGAGGGACGAGGATGGGGGGATCGGAGGGTGTGTGCACGCGTGTGTTAAATCTAGGGCCTTTTTGTGTGTGTGTTAGTCTGTGTGTGTGTGTGTGTGTGTGTGTGTGTGTGTGTGTGTGTGCGCGCATGCGTGTCGAAGGCGTTGGGAATATGGGAAGGTTATCTGAAGTGATGGTCAGCTCAATAAGACACATTTTAACGATTTTAAACATGGTTTAATAGACTCCTCACAGGCACACGCACACACACACACACACACACACACACAGAATTATCCTGGGCAGCAGCCTGATTCAATTAGTTGGAGGTGAGGAGCAGAGAGATGAGGGTCACGCTTGCCATTCCAGCCCAAATGGAGATGCTTCCTGGGAGACCCAGCATGTCTCTAAATTTGGCAGCTCCTGGGTCATTGTTTCATCACAGCCCAGAATGGCTTCAGGGCCATTCACCGTGTCTCTCTCTATAAGCCTGGCTATCTATACATCTATAATGTTCATTTCAATTTAAAAAGGCTCTGATTCCCTTTTCCTACTCCCACAGCAGGAGCGGGTGTGTGGGGTGTATTGAGGGGAAGATGGAGACTTGGTAATGTTTTGTTTCTTGGTGATGTTTTTTTTTTTTTTTTTCTTTGAATGTGCTCCCTGCACTGCTGCAGTCACAAGCCAGGACCCCCTGCAGCTACCTAGATATAGTGTTAGTTTTTCTGCACTAGCATAATGATGAGGGGGAAATTTACAGAGCTGCTACTTATGCATATATGTGTGCTTGCATATTACAGCAGAGAGAGATATTCTTTACACTGCAAAAAAATCTCCATCTTAACAAGTCATTTAGTCTATTATTGAGTCCTAAAATCGTAATTTTCTTAACGTAGGTGAACATAATCTGCCAGTGGGGTTTGATAATTTCACTTGTTTCCATTCATTCAGTCATTTTCTCTTGATCTGCCTTATTCTCACCTTCAAGATGACTCATTTCTAGAAAATTCCTGTAGCAAGTGAAACTGCACTGGAAACAAGTGGAGTGATCTCACCTCACTGGCAGAATTTCTCTCTTGTTTTAAGAAAAATAAGATTTGAAGGCTGAATATGAGACTAAACGCCTCGTTGAGATGGATGTTTTTTGCAGTGTACACGCCAAGGTTCTGACCAAAGGAGTCTTTTCTTCTGCTAAAAGATGAATGAGTAAAAGAGAGCATTACAAACTTCACATTTATCTCTTCCCTTTCTTTAACCTCGCTCCTGGATGAATAACGATAGCTGCCCGCCACACTGCTCCTCTGTTATTGAAGTTTCAAAATGAGTATTCATAATGAGAAGGGTATTAGGTATAGATTTCCTGTAATGGTAGTTACTGACAACGGCCGGTCCTCCCATGGAGCCGTAATGGACAGGAGGGATCAATGGTGGATAAACACCAGGCCTCCGTATTTGAAAGTTATTCAAACAAGCACCAGGCCCAATCTCTAATGGGAGTGTTTATAAAGAGCACCTGGCTCTCCGGCGCCTCCCCGCTCCCGCACACCCACCCCGTCTAGACGGCGGCTCCTGTCAGCCTGCGCCTGCCAGGCCTCATTGTTTCATGACTGAGAAACTCTCTGCCTGATGGGACTGAAGGTGAAAAACATCTTCAAACACACTTTTCTGTTGCAAAGAACCGAACCTAAAGCCTTCAGTCCGCTGCGTTCCTCTCTCTCTCTCTCTCTCTCTCTCAGCCCGAGATTGACGTAATCCCCGGTTCTTCTCGCTACGTGGTCCCGCTGTTAGTTTTTCTGCCTGTATTTTTTCTAATACTCCCCCCATGTGGAACTGTCACAGTACCAGATGTGTCAACACCGCCTCAACGCAAACCCACCAAGCATGGCTGCTGCACCCCCCGCTTCTCCACGCCGGCCACGCTGGGCTTTATGGGTGCTTCAGGCCTCGATGGTTGAATTATTCTGTTCTTCCACCCAGCATGAGATTTCAAAAGCCCTTACTGCAACTTCTAAGACTTTGTTTTTTCCCCCCCACCTTATTTTGTTTGTAATGAAACATTCCTGACCTGTGACTGTACCAACAGTCGCTTCGGAAAGAAAAAAACAAACGGTTTTCTTGATCGCCGTTTTCTTTTCTGCTCTTTATGGTTTTTTTTTTGAGAGGATCTTGCTTGGAAACCGGTTTGAATAAACAACGAGCCGTGCCAAAAACATCTCCAGGAGGGCCAGCTGTCTGAGTTTGGACTTAGCTTATCTCAGCTCTTACAAGGCGAGGAGCGGGGAGGGAACAACCAAAGAAAGTCAGGAGACAAAGCAAGGAAGAACATTGGCAGCGGGGTACTCATATTATGCACGCTGATGGAAAAGATATGGGAGGGTTTCATTCCAAAAAACGCCGTATGAAAATAAAAATCGGGCCCTTGCGTTCAGTTGTTCATTGCTCAATATTTTTTAAAAACACAGATGATTGCATCCTCTAAAGGTTACTACTTTGTCAGTAACGGGTGCAAAGTAGCAGGATAGGAATATGGTCGTATTTCTTCAAGAGCTATTGTTCTACCGTGCTGCCTGCACCCGCATCTTGAAGTGTAAAGAGTTGGGCCACCCATCGGAGTCACCTTGTTAGTGTTTCGGGTGTCACCTCGGCGGCGTGTGATGTGTATCAAAGCGCGGAGACAAAGGTTTCCTGAAGCCACCTCGGCTCCTCCGCTCCGTTTAGGATGAAAAGAAGAAGCGACGCCCGGGAGGTTTTTCGCCGTCTCATCCCGTCCCGCCCGCGTCTCACAGGTTGTAGGTCCGCCGATACGAGTCGCAAGAAATTAACATTATTCGTATAATATTTGATAGCGGGAGATGGAGGCAGAGCGAGGTTGGGATTCAGCGCCGAGCAACAGAATCAAATTGCGTGTGAGGCTTCTAACCCTCAGGGGAGAGCGAGGGAAGACAGAGGGAAGCGGCGGCGCAACAACAAAAACAAGTCTTTCTCGTTTTCTGATTCCTCTCAGTGATCACTAATTACAGACTTTGACAAGGCTCTTGTTAAAAAAGTACAAAAACAAAATACAAAAAAAACCATTAAATAACCAGTATAATTACATTTATTGTGATAAGGTAGAACAAACACACTCCTCTGGCCCTCCAGGGAATTGTGTGTGTGTGTGTGTGTGTGCAGAGGGGCAGTGTTGGATGGAAATAAGTCTCTCTGGTTTTATTAAATAAACAGTGATTTCTTGAGTAATAAGCAATAGGACATCGAAGTAATGAAATACGTCAAAGTGAAGAGTTTTGCTGTGAATTTGCGACGTTTCTGAGACTAGACGTATAGGTACGTGCATGTGTGTGTGTGTGTGTGTGTGTGTGTGTGGGGGAGCGACGTGCTGTTAAGCTGCGAAGGGGAATAAGAAAAGGATGCTTTCATGTTGACAGAAGGTGTGCCGGTTGCTGATGAGGGCACCGAGGCCCTAACTAGGCCAAGCTCGGCGCCAGGTCGGAGCGCGGCACACTCCGCTCTCCTCAGCCGCAACCCGCTAACACCTAGCTTAACTCCAAGAGGACAAGTTTGGAAGCGGGTGACTCAAATCTTTGTCTGTGTTTTCTCACAGGCTCAAAAGCAGATTATATTGCAACGGTTGCGGGGCAATTTGGATTAATAGCATAATGACACCGCTCGACTCGCCCCGTGAAACAAAAAAAGAAAAAGGCGCGCGGCTCGGAAACGGGGCGGTGCAGGTTTTAACACCCAAAATATTTTCCTTACCCTAGAATCGGTTGCAAATGGAAAGATGAAAAGACAGCCTTCGCAGCCGCTACTATTCATATGCTGTGTGTGTGTGTGTGTGAGAGAGAGAGAGAATGTGTTTGCGTGTGTCAGTAATGAATGTTAACTACATGGAATTTTACGGTGGCTTCCGTTTCTTTCATGCGGTCTGAAGGAATGTCCGAGGTGAACAATTATTCTCCCTCTTATCTTCCTCTTTTCTCTCTCTCTCTCTCTCTGTGCGATGCGTGCGCCCGTACAGTATGTCGGCTACGTCTTGCATCTGCACCGCTGCACGCATCGCTAAGAGCATTTCCTCGTAAGTGCAACAAGGTCACAGCACTCGGCGAAGTTATTCCACTTCTGAGCTATTTCTAGTAACGAGAATCAGCTATAAGTTGAAAGCCTGAAGAGACGGAACAGGCGGGCTGCTCATATCACAGTGTTTTTAATTCCAGACATCTCCTTAGCCTTTTTTTTAAAGGTTGCTTCAAAAAGGTACAGCCACTGCAAAGAAGTGTGACTCATCTATAAATTTTGGTGCCGTGTAGTATTTTAGCGTTTGAAGGGAAATCACAGTATGAATTGCAGAGTTTCATTCCGAAATGAGACAGAAGTGGCACCTAATCTTACAAAATAATTGATTAGCATGAAAGGCAAACTACTTTGGAGTACAATTAGTTATTATTTATTGAAAGACTTTATAAAATAGTGACACTTCAGAGATTGCTATGAAACATTAGGTGAGATTTATCGCTTCCGACCGGTTATAGCGTTTTGGAATTAAAGGAACCCTGCAATTACTGGTAGCGGATGATTTGAAAGATTTGTTCAAACAAAGCTGGATCACATTGACTATTCAGCGTCTGGGAATGGCCTGTGTGAACTCACGGTGAACTCCTCAGCAGCAGAGGAGCCCTCGCTTCTTTTTCGGTTGAGATCCTCGCATATCTTTGAGGCCACCGTGACACTTTTTTCCGCTTGATTTATGTGATGCTACAAGAACACGTTTGGCTTGTGTATACAGTGATAATTCAGTTCATGTCTGGGGCTCAGATGAGCAGCGTCTGTTGTTCACGTTCCAGACCCCTGGATCATTAAAATGCCTCTGGCGATGCACTCCTCATGTAAGCTGTTTCTTGTCTTACACCTAGTTCCAACGTCTCGTTTTGGCAGAGCGCGCTTGGATCACCGCAGAAAACTCCAAATAAGGTGTTTTTGCACAAACTCCTCTCTCTCTCCCTTCACCATAACTGTCTATTCTTACTCTCGCTGCCCCTTGCTTTTCCAAATCAGCATGCTTTATTAAAACAAAGCCAAACAAGGAGCTGTAAGCAAGGAAACAAACTTAGGAAATTCATTAGTTGGGGAGTTGTTTTCACAAATTAAACATTGTTTTTTTCTTCTCTCCTTGCCGCCTTGCACAAGACACGGATGCCCGGGTGTTGTTTGCAGCGGTTTCATTCGCTTGGGATAATGAGAAAATTCTGCATATCAATTAGCCGAAGAAATCTCATATCCATACAAGGGTGAGGTTGGTTAATTTGAAATTATACCGTGGGGTTTACACTCGGTGCCTCGATAGGACTCTCATCCTTTCCGAAAAGGAAGAGAGAGAATGAGAGCGAATAGAGGGAGAGAGAGAGAGAGAGAGATTTGGTTAACAAACTTTATCAATGGAGTCTACATGGCTCAGGCCTTCCTTCATGGCTTTCTGCCCTCTATCTGCCCAGTAGGGCTGGTAAATAAATGACATTAAGCTTGTTTTTGCATGGTGGAGGGGAGAGGAGCTGGTTGTGGCCCCATTGAGGATGTGCTAAACAAGGCTGAAAGTGACGGATAGAGCCCTGGTCTTTGTCTCTGTCATGAGGTGGGTCTCAGTGGAGGGCGAGCAGCTGCCACTGCTCTGTAGCTGGTCTCAGATCAGCCAGTGCTGGGGCCAGTAGTCTAGATCCAGGTAGTTGTAATTATGTCAGTGTTTTAGTTCATTGCACTGTTTAGTTATGTTTGGATTCGTTTTTTTAATTACTGGAACAGCACTCGCAATCACAGCGAAGTGTTCATTTTTCTATTGTTGGAACACTATTTGCTACGGAGCGACCAGCATGTCCGCCCTGTAGGGACATTCATAATGAAGTATGCACACATGCATAAGTACACATGCTATTGTGTGCGTACAGTATATAACACAAGGCAATCAGCTAAATTCAACTAATTACGTCAAGTGGGTGAAATCAGTTTGAAAGTTGCTCAACAAGCTCAAGTGAGCATGTTTTTGAAAACATACTCACGTTTTGATAAATTGTAGACACATGCACGAATTATGAAATTCAGAATATTGACAATGAGGGAACGCTACATATCTTCTGCACTTGACATCATATTACAATCAAATTGTGCACATGCAATAGCATCCTCTGCCCTTGTGGTAAATCATGGACTTGGCATATAATGTTTTTTTTTTTCCTTCTGGGCTCCATAACTTTGGTTGTGGCATACAAAAAAACACAACAACTAAAAATGTTTTGCCATTGTAACCCACTCTGAATGAGTTAGCAAAACGCCTAAAATGTTATCTGTAATATAAATTCTACTTGGATACTCGGATGTGTGCTGAAAGGTCATGGAACAGACAGCAGGCCATCGGGCCTCAGTGGGGAGCTGTAATGTTCTATATTAGGAAAGTACTGACAACTCTCACAAGAGCACGTCTAATCATATGTGTACTGACACACTCGCACTCTCTGCCGCATAGGCCTGTCACACATGACATTCCTAATATCACGCAGATAACAGATACACACAGATACAGACGCCCATAAACACACACACACACACACACACACACACCATCCGGCAATGCTGTTTACATGCCCTAAAAACCTGCTCACATAACATTAGGTTGCAGCGTTCCACCGACGCGGCCGTCCCTAGCAAACACAAATTGGAGCCCATCGGTCAAGTCTCATTTTCACTTCATTACGGGAGGTAACCGAATACATTAAGTTACCTCCGCATGCGGAAAATGTGTTCGCCTCAGCATTTTAATCCATAGAAGGCCTTTTTAATGAGGGGGATTTTATACTACAGTGCATTATTCAATTAGAAGGAAGAGCAAAGGAATGGCTGCTGTAAAAGTCCCCACCGTGGGACACTCGCCAGGTGGCTGCAGGATCAGAGAGAGAGAGAGAGAGAGAGAGAGAGAGAGGGTGAGGAGGAGGGAAGGTAAAGATAGAGAGAGAGAGAGAGAGAGGGAGAGAGAGAGAGAGAGCGAGAGCATGGCAATACACGGTACAGGTTGCGTGAATACATTTAGGCCTGGCCAGCTTAATAATGTGAGCCCACCTACACACATACAGAGGCAGCTATAGCCTTGCCAGTGGCAGCGGCACCAACCTGAATACCAGAACAGAATGATAATATGGGACGCTTTTGGCTGGATTGGCATAGCATGCATTAGCACTGATGACAGTTCTTGAATTGCAAATGTCCTCGACGGCGTGTTCTTGCTTCAGTGGGTTACGCGCCCAGCTATTTAGCATTTCGCTCCGTTTCTCATCAGGCTTGTTAAAAGCCGACATGGCTGCGCGTGTGTTATTATGGACGCCGCATGACAGAGTGTGGGTTTCATGTTGGCGTCGGAGCTTGAACGAGGAGAGACGTCGTCGAGGTTTGGAGCATATGACAACTTGTGGCTTTGGCGTTATTGTGCGCCGAGGCGTTTATCGTGCTCTGTGCTAGAAAAAGCACATACAAAAAAAAAAAAAAAAGAAACAGGCAGGTGCACAAGCATACGGTAGCTGCATACAACCCACACTTGTCGACGGTACCTTCCCACTCTGTCGCTAGTGTGAGGCAATGAGCTCAGTTTCTCTGGGTCCCTGAACAAATGAGCACTGATTGAGCCTGTTGTTCTCAAAATGCCTCAGTGCGTTCTCTCTCTCTCTCTCTCTCTCTCTCTCTCTCTCTCTACACACACACAGACACACACAGACACACATGTACACACATGCAGGCAGAATTCTATAATACTTCCTCTGAAATAGCGTTCCAGCCACTGATACCAGATTGACCCCGGCCTCAGTCTTCAACGTTTACACAGTGGGAAACAGAGTGGTAAAAAATAGAGAAAATGAGGGAGATTTGCCTCAAAATACAAGCTGCCAGTTTGTGTCTGCTCGGTGAGATTCGGCGCGATTTCTCTCCCAAACAATAACCTGGAATCAGAGAGGCAAAAGCTGGGACACAATCTCGCACAGCGGCCAAAGCGGGATAAGAATACAAATGGCAGTTTTGTATGTGGGAGAGAGAGCGCAGGCAGGCTGGGATTGCACACAAAGTCCTTCAAATCCTCTGAGGCGCTAGGGGCCGTCATGTGCCGAGCGGTAAATTGATCATGACATAGCACCGTGGAGAAAAGAACCCAGAACGTACAAGCGTGTCAAAGGCACAAAAGATGAGGCGCTGGATGCAGGGCCAGAAAGAAAGGGAACACACACAGACCGCATCGCTTTAACATCTTCGCTGAAAAGCAGCAGTGTAGCCTGTGTGCTCGCGTCTTTATATTGACACACACACGCACGCACGCATGCATGTGCACACGCACGAGTGGAAAGACGCTCATGTACCCTACACACTAATAAAAATCTATACTCACGGTTCCTTGACAGCTGTACGGTGCTCACCTCGCCTCCCACAGTTAAAGTGGGATTTTCGGTTCATAGCCAAACCCTAGGCTGTGCGCACAGAATCAGATACACACACTTTCATACCATCCATTTTACTGAATTGCTAGATTTTCTAGGTTAAAGACACCCTTCCTTTGAAGTGAATTTCTCTGTCCCAAAGCATGCGAGTATTATGCTCAGAACCTTGAAATATTAAAGGCAAAGTGCTGCAAAGATATCTGGGTGAATCCTCGTCTTGCCTTTTATTGCAGTTTTTTGGACTGTCACACACTGGATAGCGGCCATCTGGATAAACCTTGTAGGATTTAGCAATATATCCAAATGGTCAAACAGATCGAATCTAGAAATGAAGTATTAGGTGGGAGGTCAGATCGGTGAGTGGCTTAACCCAAACAATCTGCCGTTCTGCGAGGATGAAGACGCTGCAGAGATGTGGCTTTCAACCTGCCTGCGATTCACGGTGAAATATTTATGGTGAAATGTTTTATTTGACAAGCTGCTTTGTTTTGGCTGACTTTGAGAGCGAAGGCCTTGGCAGGACGACAACGGTTTTATGTCAGGGCTGTTTTTTTTTACACGTACCTTTTAATAGTTAATAAGGGGCTTTGTCACGGATAGGGGGATTCCACTGTTTGGATCGCTGGAGTGTCAAAGCAATGATGGCGGCATCCGGGAATACCAAGAGTTCGGCTAACGCTGATGAAAAGGGAAATGCAACGTTAAAGTACACGTTTTTGTAGAAATATGGCCTTGAGTGAATTCTGATGGTACTGTCGGGATCACAGCTCTGGATTGTTGTTGCTCTGTGAATGAAGCTGGATTGCGGTCTCAAATTGAGTCCCATAATCCGATAGTTTCGTTTTCCTCACCGGATGGCACAATATTTAGCTTTCAATTTAACCTTCAGTTATTGGCCAGGCGAGAGCATCGCAGCGGAAAACAACTTTGCTAGTCGGAGGAGCAAAATTGTGTCCGGAAAAAAAGAAAAAAAAAAAAAGAAATCAACTGGTAGGCCACCTAGAGTGTGTTGCAAGCCTAGTTCAGTGTATCCTTTACTAAGCCCTAGAGCTTAGGTTGTCCCCCTGGCTTCCATACCAGTGGGCTGTCCCTTTGATGTGATGCTTACCCTCAGTCCACCCTTTGATCTGCCTGGCCTCCGCTGAACTCTCAACTCAATGCACTTTTGCACCGTGCACTACACATAACACGGGAATTAAAGAAAAGGCTGAATGAACAGGAACGAATAGAGGCCATCATGCTGGCTTTGTCACTCCAGAGGGAGTTGGAGGGTTCTTCGAGAGTTTTGAAGGGTCCTGAGATGGTCACTGGCTTTTGTAGACATTTTTTTTGTCACCACATACTACACAAGAACCTCCTGCTGTGGTTTAGTCGAATTTTCCCCCAGACAGGTGTCCTTACTATTGCAAAAAAAAAAAAAAAAAAAAAAGGCATTGTGGTGCGATGAGTAAGTGTTTGAGTGGCCTCTTTCTCCCTGCACATTTTCTTTTGACCGCCCAATTATGTTGGAATATTTATGTGTCTCTTTTTCACATGGAAAGCTTTGAATTATCACCTCCTCCTTCCCCCCCCCCCCCCCCCCCCCCCCCCCTCCCCCCTTAACAACTCAATTGGTTAACTATTGAGCAGTCAGCGGTAATTCTTTATGACTCACAGCGATTTTTTTTTTCCCCTTAACGCTGTGGTGGGGCCGCCACTTTGCCTTTTTACGCACCCAGGAACAATAGGATATGCCATTGAGCTTTTTTCCCTTTTGACATCAATACCGTTTTAGAACTATGCTGCGGAGGCACGACTTTCTCTTCAGCCAAGCTGGCCTCTCTCTGCCTGGGGCTAGAGACGACGCGTGCAGCATACCTCAACAATGTTACACAGCTTAAGAACCTACACCCGGGTCCCTTCTCCTCCCCGCTCCCCTACTCCCCTACTCTCCTACTCTCCTGGCCAATTACCAATTCCCTTTTGAGACTTTTGCGGAGATACAATGACATTGAGTTATGACAGTTGAGGGTTTTTTTTTTTTTTTGTTGTCATTGAACTTTTTTCTCTTTTTTCCTCTTTCACCCCCTCTCTTTCTTTTTCTCTGTCTATTTTTTTGAAGGTCTTTAATCTCGACTCAAAGACAGGTGGGGCGGTTGGGCTGAGCACTAAATGAAAGCCCGTGGAATTGTAGTTGCCTCTTTGACCTTAGGTTCTCCTTCCTCGAGAGTGGGCCTCGTTACCGGCAGAGGGATGTCACCTCACCGCGAGCCAGATCAAACGCTGTGTGAAGTGTGTGCTCCTGTGTGCACACCTGGATGCGTGTGTGTGTGTGTGTGTGTGTGTGTGTGTATCTGCCAGAATCCTATTAGAACACCTGATAATGTCAAAAACTGACGGGGAAAAAGAGATGAAACCCCTCCGCATGGACACATTTTGAGCAAACTTTTCAGGGTTCAAACTTCTCCCACAGACCCAAAGTTTTTAGTCGAGGGATCAGATTCCCCTGGTTGTGATTTCTTTTTCCTCGATAACCATCTGCAATTTACAACCGAAAGGTCAAATCCGGCATGAAGGAGAGTGAAGCTAATCCGTCTGCTGAGGATAACTCTTTTTTGATGACACTTTGTGATGAGTATAGCGACATCCTGGGTTTGGAGAAGATCTGATATTTGCAACATGCTGTGTTATTGAAAATGAGGTTTTCAATCGTGGATGGAAACTGCTTCACTAGACAAAAAAAAAAACAGTTTCAGAACTATTTATAATATTCTTCCCCTGTAGCTGTCGGTTATAATTTTGATGCCTGAAGCAGTTTCTTTCTTCTCCTCTCTCTCTCTCTCTCTCTCTTTCCCCTCATTCAATCTTTCTCAATCCGGTGTTTCTGTCTACTGGTGCAGCGAACGGGTCAAGGGCGGGAAAATGATAACACTCGCTCATTCTCTGGCCAAATTAAGAGTGCGGCAACCTATACACAAGCACACACACACACACACACACACCTGCAATGATGGATGAAAGGTCTTACACTAAGGGTATAAACATGATTCATGGTTCCTTTATCGGTATTAGTGCTACACATGCACACTCACACACACACACATGATTGTTCACACACAGACACACACACACACACACACTCAATTGTACTTGCATTTCAGAAACGCACTCTTTTGTCAACACATTTCTTTATAATGCCAGATGGATTCCACCTCTGGCGGTTCGGTAGCAACAAAACCTACTACACTGTTTGGATGTCAACAACAAGAAAGACGCAAGGAGCATTCCACACACCGCCTCCAGTCAGTCACGGCAGGTGGAAGTAGGTTCAAGGAGGTGTGTTTACACGCAGACACACTGACACACACACGCACAGAGACACAGATGTCGAATGCCTCTGATAGCATTAGCTTTGTTTACGCGTGCCGTCACACACACTTCAACTGAAGTGACGAGGCAACTCTTTGTTGATGAATGTTCCTCTTCCGCCGCTTAAACGGGCATACATCAGTCTTCACAGTGTCACAAAGCCGAGTGGGAGGAAGAGAGAAAGACAGGGAGACAGAGAGAAGAAGAGAACGAGAGAGAGAGAGAGAGAGAGAGAGAGAGGGAGAGGGAGACCGGCGATGTTGTGGAGGCTTCTTGTCATACGGAAAAGAGGGGAAAGAGACTGAGAGAGAGAGAGAGGGGTAGGAAGAGACAGGCGGAGAGGGAGAGGGGGGGGAACGAGATTGAGGCATTGCCACGAAAAAAAAAAAGACAGAGAGAGAGAGAGAGAGAGAGAGAGAGAGAGAGAGAGAGCAAGAGAGAGAGAGAGACACTGACAGAAACTCCATCTGTGTGTGGGCATATGTGCTGGTGCGCTCCATCAGTGTGTTTGCGAGGCAGACGGGGTCCCGGCGCTCCCCTCCACAACAATGGCTGCGGAACACACTGGCTGCAATCGATTAGCACCCCCCCCCACCCCCCCCCCACCCCCCCCACCCCCCCTCCTCCTCCCTCCCCTCCTCCCTCCCCTCCTCCCTCTCACCCCCCCCTATAAGCTCCTTCTTGCTCCACTTGCTGCCTTCTTCCACATCCCCATCGCTTCTTTCTCTTCATCTACTTTCCATCTCTTATCGCTCATTCTTTTCAAGATGTTCACCTACTTTCAACGATTCTCCGTATCACTATTTTAAGCCCCGCCCCCACTCTTGCCTCACACACACACGCACACACACCCCCCCCCCCCCCCCCCTCCTCATTCTTCTTCTCCGTTCTCTGTGTGGCTTTTTATTCACACGGTGCAGAAGACGGGACTGTTTTGTCCCTGTACTGGATGCTAAAATCTGACCTATTTTTGCTGAAAGACTCGGAGGCAGGTTTTCATTGAGGCCAGTCTAGCAAAGCAAATTGTATAAAATCTTCTCTGCATCATCCATTGTGAATCCCTCTGCGAGGAATATTTGAGATGCCTGACCACACTGATACGGATGAATGTTCGTTCCCCTCACCAGAACTGAAACCCACTGTGCGCCTCCATTTTGACGCGCTGCTCACCAACACACCACTCACAACACAAACAGCAATTTAAAATTTAGCAACTGAACTGCCTATTTCATTCTCATTTA
>NC_136019.1:9917904-9955404 GCF_048128805.1 Centroberyx gerrardi
TTCAACACTGATGCAAAGAGAGAGAGAGAGAGAGAGAGAGAGTGTGTGATCTCGAACCAGCCGTATTCCAAAAGGGGGCTGCCTGTTTTAATGTCACATCCATTTAAGCGCTATGTCCATCGGCTGGGAGTGTGCGTATCTGAGCTTGTGTTTGTTTTTGTGCGCACGGATGTGTATATGTGTCCCTGTGTGGGTGTGTGTGTGTGTCTTTTTGTGTCGGTATGCGAGGACGCATGCTTTTTTTATAAACGCCCGTGTGCGCGTGTGTATGCGCTGACGTCTGTGCGTGTGTGTGTGTGTGTGTGTGTGTGTGTGTGGGTTCTTTCTAAAGATCTGAATTCTCAGCTCATCTCCACATGTGTGCGATGTGAGAGGGGGCTTGATTCCGAGCTGTCCAAACAATTTTTGGGATAACGAAGGATCAAGCCGACTCTGCATTAGAATGAGAGAGAAAACAGTGGAGAGAGGGAAGAAGCAGGGGCGCGGGCCTCGGCCGGGCCACGGCAGCAGCGTTAGAAAAGAAAAGAAAGGAGTAATCCCTCCGCCCTAACGCATGAAAGAGATGAGCAGCACCGCCGCGCCGCACCCCTACCGGCTCTCGAGAGCGGAGCTTGTGCAGTTTCGATTCGCTTGCTTTAATTGTGATTTTTGACGGCGGATCTTCTCGGTGAAAATCTGCCCGGTCAATCAGCATTCCTCCGGTCCGTCGAGCAAATGTGCGTGGGATAAACAGAAGCCCTCTGATCTCCGGCAGCATACTGTATACAATACCTTGGGTGGTAATAGTATCCTACTAGCGGGGGATTTCCATGTGTTTACAGTGTCATGTGTTGGATGTAATGCCGCCTCTCTCCCTTGTCCTTCCCGTCTTTCTCCGCTGTATAAATTTGAAAAAAAAAACAGAAAATGCTGCAAAAAAAATCCTCTTAAGGAAAAGCGAAGGTGCTTTCTTGACTGAAGCCCGTGAATGCGGGAGGAGTTTTGGGGCTAAAATTTCACAGCCGCTAATATGCATTCAGCCTCATCTCCTCCTCTGCCTTGTGGTGACTCGGCTGCTAATGTGTGACTGACAAGCCTCGGCTCCTGCGTTGATTGGAGCACTTCTGCAGGTTGGCTAAACACATGCCTGATGGACAGATCTGGGCTGTGAGTGGGATGGGTGTGTCCCACTGTGTGTGTGTGCGTGTGCAAAAGCTCATACGCGCTCATATCAAAGCTCCATCTCGTGTCCGCTGCACCTTACACAAAGGTGCACACACTGTTCCCTCATTCAAACACCGTGCTCACTGGCTTGCGTTTTGAGCTTCTGTTGGAACTGTATTGTTTTGAGTAA
This sequence comes from Centroberyx gerrardi, assembly GCF_048128805.1. Lineage (NCBI taxonomy): Eukaryota > Metazoa > Chordata > Actinopteri > Beryciformes > Berycidae > Centroberyx > Centroberyx gerrardi. Next base: position 9,919,238 of record NC_136019.1, read on the forward strand.
GATTCAGTGTTTTTGGCCGTGGCTCCGCGTGGCGGCCTTGGTTGCCTGGCTGCAGCAGGGAGCATTGGTTTTTACTTTGCCAGATTGCTGGGCTGCCTCTCTTATTTGCCTGCTTAAATTAGCCCAGCAGGGACATCGTAGTTGCCAGAGTTATTTTGCTCTTTCCTTTTCTTTTTTTTTTCACATTCTTAATATTAATTCTGTCCGTATCTCTTTCTAACTCTCTGCATACTCCCTCCCCCAACAACCGATCAATACGCATTAGCTCTAAGCAGGCCGGCAGACAGAAAGGTCGGGGGGTCGTCCATTAGATCGCAGCGCGGGTCAAACTCCGAACGGACATTCCTAATAACCGCTGGTCCCGAATCAGCAACACTAACACACTCCTGACCCTCATCAGCACCCGTCAAACGCGCTAAACTGGCCTCGGATGAGAGCTTTGTTTACTCTTTCGCGGCCTATAAATGGCATGATGTGTTTCATGATGAGGCCATATGGTTAGATCCGGTCTCTTTGTTTATGATTGTAAACTCTACTCAGCGCCTTAAGCAGATAAAGGCACGGCGATCTTTTTTTTAAATCCACGCCAGAGCCGCTGCTGTCTACTTCCTAGTGGAAATAACAGCAAATGGGTCATTGATCACGTCTCTTATCGCGTCCTACTTCTCAGTGACCCAACAATGCGGCGCGGTGAGTATCCCTTTTACATTTACTCACCGGTGACACCATCTTGTTTCGGCGTGATCATAGATGGGGAGATAGAGGAGACGAGCCGTTCTTTTGTTAAGCCTTCTAATGCTGTGAGGTATAGGCGGGGGTTAATCAAAGGTCTTATACGATGAATGAGGCATTGTTAATCCAGTCCGGATACTGTATCTAGGGTAAACCCACAGAATCCGACACACACTTAAGACTCACACAGCACACACTTAGCGCGCACGCAGAGATGTCCTCTAGTGCGCGTACACACACACACACACACAGGAGCACAAGCTCATTAAAACGCACAAAGACGCACACGCTCGTATTTACACAATGAAATATTTAATACTCTAAATCACACAAACTGGTACATAAATACTGCTGTAATCAGCCATAGTTTCCAGTTCATTGTGTCTCCAGCAGCCATGGCGATATCATGTCCTTAGCTTCCTAAACGAGGGATTTGTCCAAGACCAAAGAGAATCTGTACCCGGCAAATGACTGCGTATCTTCGGTCGCTTCTCATTTAGCTGCTCAACACTTTAAAACCGGAGTGCTATTTTATTCATGCGGATTCGGGTGGTCTCTTCCCCATCTCTGCCTCTCCGACTCTGCCTCTATCTCTCTTCTTCTCTCCCTCTCTTATCACCCCCCCCCACACACGCACACACACACACACACCCCTCCTTCTCGGTCCTCCACCACTCCCCCCCCCCCCCCCCCCCCCCCCCGCCTCTGCCTCTCCTCTCGGCCCCTCTCCGGAATCGCGCTATAAGGATTTTTAGCGAGGGCTCAAATTAATTTCAGCTTGTTAATTCCCTTTGAAAAAAAAAAAAAAAAAAAAAGGGTGTGCAGAAGGGTGAGGAGAAGAAGAAGAAGAAGAAGAAGAAGAAGAAGAAGAAGGAGAATTAAAGAAGCAAGCCAGGTCGCTTGTTTGAGTTTCTAATTGCCAGGGCCCAGAATATGACCTACAGATGTGAAATTCCCCACTCGATGAAATATTAACTAGATTGTAGGGCTCGGCGGAGATCAGCTGTACTGGAAGGCACTGTATATAGGAAGAGAGAGAGAGGAAGAAGGAGAGAGAGAGAGAGAGAGAGAGAGAGAGAGTGAGAGACAAAGAGAGAGAGAGAGAAGGCAGCAGAGAGACGGTGGCATTGCGACTCAACAGGATTGAGGTTGATAGGGTCATGTAAAGGAACGTGGGAATGGTAGAAATGAAATGGAACTCATTAGCAGAAGAGAGGGAAGGATGAGAGGGACCTTCATCCATATGTGTGTGAGTGTGTGTGCGTGCATGTGTGTGTGTGTGAAGACACCAGCAAGCTCCTCCAAGGTCTTACATGGCATAAAACCTTAATGTGAAACAGACCGCTCACCTTATCTGTGGATTTACGACCCAACAAGCCATTCATCTTTCTCTAGCTTGTTAGTATTACGCCTCAGCCCCAAAGTATTGAGATAAGCGGAGCGCGAGACATGAGAATTAGGGACTGGATTGAGTGTGATGGATGACTTGGTGGGTAATATTCTTGACAGATGGATGAGAAATGAAAAGTTGTCGGTGCCGAAAAAACAAACTCACTAATGGTGATGATCACATCTGGATGGGCTGATACCTGGCACAGCTCCGATGGGGGGAAAAAAAAAAAGAAAAAAAAAAGAAAAAAGAAAGCTCTTCTGCGCTGACTCCTTGACAACAGCTTGACAACTTCTGTAACAACCACCACCAATATTGTTATTTAGGACCGCGGCGTCTCAGCAAGATGCAGAACAGGCCATTTACCATATACATGAGTGTGTGTGTGTGTGTGTGTGTGTGTGCGTGTCAGCTACGACAACGGCGTCTTCAGATGTTACAGCGCGATTATAATACGACTGAAGTCCCCCCAAAAACACTCAGCGGATGCATCTTGGGAAAGGGACAGCCACCTAACACCCCTCGCTCTTCAAACCCACTCCCATGGGAGTTCACGTCAGCGGTTAGCGTTACTACAAAGCCAATGCATACAGATTTCCAACAGCCGAAATAATATTCGAAGCCAGATTTGCATATTTTGCCTCGTAGTTGTGTTGTGCTGCATACTAATGACGAGGGCCACCACTCACGGTTTTTAGCGTATAAAGCATTATCGTTAGCTCATTGAGTTTTCACTTAACGCCTGACCTGCTTTTCATTCTGGCCAAAGAGGGGGACCAGAGGCGCGGGGTGGAGGGTGGGTTTGGGGGGGGGGGTGGGGTGGGTGGGGGGGGGTGGGGGGGGAGACAAAGTAAATACGCAGGGAATAACAGAAACTGTAGCCTTCTAAATAACTGCTCCTCCACTGCCCCAAATTCATAATAATGTGGTCTGCACTGCAGATAAATAAAACACACCCAATTTTCTTGTTAGCATAGAAATGTGGGCCAGGCGGCTGGTTGTTGTTTTTTTAAGAGATCTGATTATTGTTTTAAGGGGGAGCTGCCTCAGTTTAGATGAATAGCACCCCCATACACACACACACACACACACACACACACACACACACACACACACACACACAACCTCTACCTCTCAATTTACACAGGGGGTTAAATTAGCAAGCCTGACGAGGGCCATCATTAGTGCGGTGCAGAGCTGGACTATGCTGCTAGCTTTGGCTTTATGAGGAAATGAATAGGACGAAAACCTGTTCTGCAGGTACAGCAGAGTGGAAGGGTGCTCACACAGCCCAGTCTGAGGCAAATCCTGGGCATTGTTCTTAGATCAAAGAGAGAGAAAATGCCATCGTAATATGAGCTCAAATGAAATGGATGTTTTGTCTTTTTTTTTTTTTTTTATGACAGCCTCGTTTTTTGGCCTTGAGTTTTAGGGTTGTTGTTTCAAGCGGTTTTGTTGCGGTTGGGTGACAGAGGGAGGGAGATACAGAAAGTGAAAGAGAGAGAAAAAGAGAGAGGAGAGAGAGAGAGAGAGAGAGAGAGGGAGAGAGAGGGAGGACTGCATTCATTTCTGTACTCCCTGAAAATCCACAAGGACACAGAAAAGCCTATTCATAGCGAACGCAAACACACATATCGCTATCACGGCTTCATGCCTCGCTATTGATCTGGCATCATAGATCCTACATGATCCGACACGTGATGCCCAGCGCTGTTCTTAGCACTCGTCACTATTATCTGTCACGGCGGTGTCACTCTAAATCAATAGCCATCTCAGAGTCGCTGAACTCCCCCCCCCCCCCCCCCCACACACACACACACACACACACACACACACACACATATAACACCACCTCCTTCATAGAGTCAGTGACTAGAACAGGCCCTGTCACTCCGGAGACTGTGTGTGCGTTTGTGTGAGTGCCGTCTGGTATGTGCACACAGCGGCTATCTTTCTCCGCTAGCTTAGGTTACTTCAATAGGAACCATTCTTCCCCCCCTTCACCGTACAACCCCCCCCCCCCCCATCCCCTCATCTCTCTCCCTCTCTTGATTAGTAATGGAGGAGAAGGGGGGGCTCTCTCACACACACACACACACAGATAGGTGCTTTCACCTGCGCCGTGTGTGCGCCGAGCAAAGTGGGCGGGTGAATGTGGGAGAGAGGAGGGGGGGGGGGGGGGGGGGGGGGGGGCATATTTCAACGCGACACAGGATCCGTTCCGTCTGCTAGCCATGCTCCCCCCCCCCCCCCCCCCCCCCCCCTCCCCCCCTCTCCCTCAACCCCCCTCCCCCTCCCACCTTCACCCTCCGCCTCCACTGCCCATCTCACTGACGTTTCTTTTATTCTTAGGATACCAGCTGCCGGTAAGGTGATAGGTGAATTGCACTCACACACACACACACACAGACACACACACACACTCACTCCGCGGGGATTGATGGCACTGGGGCATCTGCACAGAGCTAACTGGAGAGCAGGTACAGGTGTCCGGTAATCATGCCTGTTTGACCTCTCTGTAACCTTTGATTAAGGACAGGTAAAAAAAAAAAGTTTTCTGCATTCCGCCTGTTTGCTCACTGTCTTAACAAAGACCCTCATTGTTAGCAATTTCCTATGTAACCTGACCGCTGTTTTTTCTCTTCCTTATTCAATAAGGGGAACAGCTTGCAGCTAAGAGAGGACAAAAACAGGCCAAATTGAACTACGCATGAGTTTCTTTGTACTCCTCCTCCAGTGTTTTTCTGCATTATTTTGACTTATTGGGCAGAATTACCAGAGGGAACAAACAAGCTGCGCTGCTAATTGTGTTTTTCGACACTCCTGTGCCCCCTTAACAAAGTGCCACTGCAAGCAACGTGCTGGAGAGCTGTGACAGTGGGGACCAAAACAACCTGACGCCATTATCAAATTTCCCATTATCTCCCCAAAATGGCCGCCCAGTCGACTACTGGGTAATGAGATCTAATAGGGCTGGAGACGAAAATGAGACCTTAAGAGCGCATTGTGGATCTTCCCGGCTCTTGTTTTTTTCGTTCATTGGGAAAAGTGTCACAGAGAAGGCAAGAATGGGGGGAAAAACGGAGAGGGGAGAGACTAAGTGTTAGCTAAGTGCACTCGAGGAAGTGCCTGGGAGGAGAGGACTATTTTACATGGGGATTAGTGAGCATATCGGCGTCATCAGGCAGCGATACGGGCCCTGATAGGCTGACTGCCTTTGATGCCTTCTGAGGCAAGGGGCCTTATCCCTTTCACCTATCTCCTGCAACACGCTGCTCATACACACATACACTGATCCAGCCCTTTAGAACTGCTGAGATAGGGAGGATTATATGGGGTGTGTGTATGTGTATGTGTGAGCGTGTACATTCGAGTGTACCCACGCACGCGCATGTGCGTATGTGCCTGCACGTGTCACTTTTGCCAGGATGATCGTATGCCTTTCAAAGTCGATGCAAATGTTCAGATAGGCACGTGTCAACATGCAAACATGCTCACACGCACACACACACACACACACACGCTCATCCACCTTCAAATCATCACACATAAACACAAGGTATTTAATCTTTTATAACAAGACACAAAGCCAACACAATGTTTCTGAGCAGACTTCATTTCATATTCCCACGTCAGACCAATCCACGCTGTCAGTTAGAAAAGACGCCGCCTCTCCACTTTCCCCCCTCAAACGCTATTAAAATTTTTGTTATGTTTTTCACTTTGTCCGCGAGGCCCCCTGGTGAAATGAACACATGGGGATTGTCTGGGCCCGAGCCAAACACACATAAATTTCAATATTAATTTGGTCGGCACCTCGGCAGCCTCGCCGGCTTCCTAATCTCCCGCCGCATATCTTCATTATCTGAAAGTGTGCTTTCATCTTAATTCCATTTTCATCCATCAAACGTCGGGGAGGTTTGACCTTGCTCGATCTCGACAAAGATAGCAAAGTAGGGAGGGAGGGAGCGAGAGTGACAGAGACAGAGATAGGGGAGAGAGGGGAGAGAGGGAAGTTGGGAGATAAGGGCCGAGGGGAGATGATGAACGAGGATGGAGAGATGGGGAACATGACAGGAAGAAATGTGGAGGGGAGAAATATCTTCCATGCCAACCGACAACGTCTGCTGAATGTCTGTGTGTGTGTGTGTGGGTGTGTGTGTGTGTGGGTCCGACTAGCAGGCTATTCCGTCTCTCATAATCCTCATGTTGCACCACCACAGTGTGGCGTGTAAGAGGCTACGCTTTCCTCTCAATTCCTCTCTCAGTTCTTCCCTCCCTCCATCCTTCCTCTTCATTCGTTCCCTCCATCCCTCGATCGCCGTGGGCTCTCTCCATCCTGGTTCATTCTCTCTCTCTCTCTCTCTCTCTCTCTCTCTCTCTCTCTCTCTCTCTGTCCCTTCTCACCGTGAGCTTATTTATTCCGACATTAGTGTTTAATTACTCATTTGTAATAATTGTTTTCATAATCGTTTGGATCATAATTGTCCTACGCTGCTGTTGTCAGGAACAGGTGGTGGTTGGGGTCTGTAAGGGAAGTGTGTGTGCATGTGTGTGTGTGCGTGCGCGTGTGTGTGAATGATGTGATATGGACATAAGTACATGATTCAATTGGCATTGATTTCATCTCGGCAAAGACGCGCCCCCTGGTGGTGCTGTCCTGACGAGATGAGGATTGGACATTTGCTGTATGAAATGAGAGCGGGGGTCTCTAAAAAAACGCTCAAAACACACACTGTGCACAAGGAGACGCGCACAAACAAACACACACACACACACATAACAGTACACACAGCTACTTATCCCACATGAATGATACATGCCTGCATGAGCATACTCAAATAGAACGCCTCATTAACGGATAAGCCGGATATGCTCTCTAGCCTCCCCCAATCTATCTCTCTCTATTTCTCCTCATCTCTCTCTCTCTCTCTCTCTCTTTTGTCTGTTTGGATGGCGGCCCTGATCCCCTAAATGCGGGTTATCTGTCATCAGTGACACAGGATGGTAAATAAAGAACCATTTATCAGCCTTATTAAAGCCTCTACACTGTCTCCTGCTCTCCTTCTTATCTCTATCTTTCCCTCTCTCCCTCTATCGGTCCCTCTCTCCTATCTCTATCTCCCCTTTTAGATCCCGCCCGCTCTTTTCTTCCCTCCGATGACATTCATTTCTTTTTTTACGTGGCCGAGGTTAACAATCGAAGGCTTCCGTGTTTGCTCTTGCAGGACAGGTGGCAGGCGAGCCGCCGCGCCTCCCTCCCTCCCTCAGCGGTGAACCAACGCTCGCCACGGCGCTTTGCCCGCCATCGCGCCGACTCCGGGCTTTGCTGATGCCGCGTCACGCTTTTGTGCTGACGCCCGGACCCGTGTCACAACGGGCTAACGTTAGCGCCGGCCCGAGGCTCGTCACATACTGACAGTAGCGGGCCGTCGGTCGGACGCAGCGCTGCCGGCGCCCCGTGACGGATCCCCATACGTGACACCTAGATCCCTCGTGCCAGAACGAGGAACCTGCCTGAGTGACATGTGACGTGACATGACAATGCCAAAGACATGACACACGCATGAAGAGACACACACGCACACATACATGCATACACTCAGCAGACAGACAAGAGGCACTTGCACGCATGGACGCACAGGTAGCGATGTGCACACACACGCACGTACACACGCGCGCACTTAGCGGGTGGTACGCCATTCAACTGTCAGTCTGCAAACAAGGGCCGATGCAGAAAAAAGTAGGAAATGCGATAGCGAGATTTGCAGGCAGACTCTATGTAAGCAACACCAGGGTCAAGGTTCGGTTGACACTCGTTCCCAGTGTCTGCCAGAGCTTGTCTCAGCACCGGCACCTCTAACATGTCGACATAGGAGAACGCAGCATCCATTCATAATGAGAGGATGTAATCTGATTCTCGATTGACAGCCACAGACACCGCTATGGAAATCCGCAAAATGTAGCTCAGTATAAGTGGAAATACCGTGGTTCTTTTGTCCCTGTCTAGACGTTACGAGGCCATCATTTTTTAACCCTTATGGGTCTTTTTACCCTCCTAGCAAGTTGTACGACGCTGGGCTTCCTGCGACGGCTCTCCAGAAAAGCAGCAGAATCCCACAAAGGATGCTATGTGTCAGCTTGAAGCTAATCCACTGTCAGTCAAATTAACCCCCCCCCCTACCCCCTACACCCCTCCCCCTCAAAAAATAAATAAATAATACAAAAAAATAACCCTTCTCTTTTGCCATTCAGAGCAGGTCAGGGGTTGGGCTAAGCTTCTGAAGACGTTCAAACACGTCCCCCCAGAATAGTATCTCTGTTACACCAGTGGCCTAATCCGCCACTTGAAGAGCAATTAAAAGTTTAGCCCAGACTTTAAGAAAGTAACCATGTGTGATCTTTTTTTTCTCTCTCTCTCTCCTTTTTTTTTTTTTCTTCCTCCGGGTCTGTCTCTCCGGCTGTGCGCATGGGGTGCATGCTAATAGGAAAGCGCTAGCTGTGGCACTCCTCCAAAGGCATTCCATACACACACTGGGAAAAGAGAAAGACTGAAGGGGGGTGGGGGGGGGGTGGATGAATGAAGAAAATGGAGTTAGGGATGGGAGGATCAATCTTTCTCACTTCCGTCACATCTATTTTGCTTCCTTTCGCTCTCTCCTTTCTTGCTCTCTCCAACTTTCACGTTTTTGTTTTTCTTTCTTGCCCATTTCCCACTCCCCACCTCCTTTTTCTCTATCCAAAGTGGCTCCCAAGGCACAAGCTCTCAGACTGAGGATTTATCCCTGCAGAGGTTCCTGGGATGAGTTTTCGTGGGTAGCAACAACTTTTTGTGGCGTAACCCCCCACCATACAATAGTCTTAAGCATCAGGGAGTAAAACCGATTAGCCAGACCTTCATGTTCTGGCTTTGCTGCTGTCTGTTTGGATTCCTTAAACGCTCTCTGCTCACTGGAGCACATATACTTATATAGATATTTCTTCTGCTAAACGAGGGCAATAAAGGGTCAATAAAGACCCAAGGGAACAACACTAGTGGACTTAGAAAAAGCCTTCAAGGACATCCAATTGATCTGTGTGCTGTTAGATCATAAAATGACCACATGGTAAAATGAAGGGGAAAAATACTCCCTCATGCTTTCAAAAATCGAGGAGAGAGCTAATAGCATCATCAGCTTTTAACAAGACTGTGTGCTGTGTTGCCCAGCGTCTTTATCTCCAGTCATAAAAGTATTTTTAAAAGGCATTTAAAGATGTAATTATCAAGCGTACTGCATCTGCGAAGCTTTTGATCTCACAGCTGTCTGACGTCATTTTAAGTGAAAGGTTGGCATTCAAATCAATCATAACCTCCATGTCTCCATTACTTTCAAATCCATGGCTATGAGGTCACTGCTCAGAGATCACAGAGTTGGTGAGCATTTTGGACAGGTGAGGGATTGGCAGCTGGACGCCCTTGTACGCCTCATTGTGTCTGAAAGGATGTGAAAAAAGACCACTTTTTTTTAAACTCAGCCAACTAGAAAAAGACAAAAAAAAAAACACTCCTTGCATCTCTTTTGACTCTGAAGATAATGTTGGAAAAAAATCAGACACCGGCGTGTTTTGAACTCGCAGGCGCCTCTTTTATCTCTGCTTTGTTTTTCTTTCCTTTCTCTCCTGGAGTCTTGGGTGTTCTTTGGAAATGTTACCCCGGCTTCTCTCCTCCTTCCTGTCTGTTTTCTGGGAAAGAGTGGACCCTGGGAGGAATGTGAGCGGAGGAGTGAAGCGAGAAGGAGAGAGGGAATGTGGAGAGGTGAAGAGGAGTACTGGAGCTTGACTGGGCCAAAGCTATCAGTCAGACCTGAACATGATACCTGCGAGTGCGCGGGTGGTTACAATAACAAAGCTGCAGCCTTGTCCGCCAACATTCCCACCCCCAGCTCGGCCCGCGCCGAACCCCTCATCAGGATGCCCCTGGTCACTCCGGGGGCTCCCTCACCTGAAAGACCGAGCCACATTAGGCCTCCCACTGCCTTTCGACTTCTGAGGCCGGACCGTGTCAGAAGCCTGGTCTCAGGTCAGCCTGGAGGCTAGTAATTAAGTGCAACTGAGCAGCACCCAAATAGAACCTGACCCCATCCTGATCAGATTCCAATTGATTTCCACTCAGACATTCACCTTGAGGGCATTTGTCTCATTTATCGCTTGAACATCATTGTATCTCACTATCTTTTTAATTCACAGCGATGGAATTACACTTAAGTTCCTTCCGAACCCTGCGCACCTACACATGAGCTTTGCTAAGCTAGCAGTAGCCACCGGGTTAAGTTAAGAGCTAATCTAAGCTCCCAGCAAGCATGATGTTTGGTGTTGCATGGCTATTTAGCACTTACTGTGTGTCTCAGGTGGCGTATCACAGGTCACTGTCAGGTTGGCCATTAAAAATGAAACATGGCTTCTTAATTACTGACCGGCACTTTTGGCAATCATGACCATACTCATGTGTCACTCCCCTCTCTCTTTCGGTCTCTCTCTCTCTCTCCACGTCTCTCTCTCTTTTCCCTGTTTACTTGGCTGCTTGATCTTTACCTCCGTCACTCCCTCGCTCATACCTCCCTCCCTCCATCCCTCCATCTCTCTCGCTTGGCTGCAATAAGACACTGGCCCCGCAGTTTATGTTTGCTCCCCTTGCCCCAAGTCCGCCCAGCCACAATTACTTCCCGCGGTTCACGGTAGTGGGTCACTGCCATCCGCCACAGGCATTTACAGCTGAAATTACACACAGTGCGTCTGCTAACCCATTCCACCTCCATCCTTCCTTTCTCCTCCACTCCATCCAGGGGCCCTGGAGAAGTCGGGCTTAATTATAAATACAGTCATCCGGGGAGAGCTGGTTCACGACAAAAGTCTTACTCAAGGAATGACTGTGGGCAATATGGATGAGGAGTAACATAGCATAAACAAGGCGGTCATTGTGTGTTCTGTATATATATCACATGCATAAATGAGTGGAGAAGTCAGGCTTGCCAAATAGGCAGATCATTGGAGATCTGATTATCAGAGAGTTTTAGAAAATACTTGACATTCTAATGTAACAGCCTTGAGTAACATGCATTGAGCATCTTCTCAACCATTGATCTGTACGAGTCAGAAAATCCGAGCAACAGCAAAGAGATCCACGTCTAGACAATGTTATCCATTCAAGGTTTGCTGGGAGATAAAAGCACAGATCAAGTGAAGCGCAAACCGAGCGCTCTTGACAGCCGCTCGGCGCTTCCAGTTAGGGGGAGAAGGAAATGAAAATCAAATCCGAGAGGTCACACATTATTGACATGAGTGGCGTGGTCCTGTTTTTATTGGCTCCGGCGTTGCTCGAGTCAGGCAGCCCATGTGTTTTCCCTTTAGCGTCCAGGAAATAGCCCGGGCCGAGCTTCGGACACAGCGCCTCCGTAAACCTGTGGCTTGTTTGCATTGTTCATTTTCTGGGATGACGGAGTTGCTCAATCACCCGTAGCTGTCACGGCTGGCTTTCGATCACAGCCACGGCCCAAACAGGCCCCGGCAGTGAGGGAAAGGGGGCTGAAAGGGGGTCCCGGCATCTGGTAGAGATAAAGCAAACTAGCGCTAAATTGTAATGAAAGCCATGCATTATGAGCCTGGCTACTCTCTAGCGGGCGGGGGTCAGCAGTGTGTGCATGTGAGCGTGTGTGTGGGTATGCGTGCATGTAACCCAACATGGAAAAAAAGGCACATTGTGGTGTAGGTTTTTGTGATTTTCAGTGATTTTTGCATTTGAAGGTTTGAAAGTGTATATCACATAATAGGGAGTCAATAATTAGTTTTGCTTGAATTATTAATTATTGTGTCAAAAAGTGTTTTCATATGTAAAATGGGTCTCCTTTAAAGTTAAATGAGCCTGGGTACATGGCATTTGGTCGTGTGTGTGTGTGTGCTAGTGTGTCTTGGCCCGGTCCCTGGTGAATTGATTGGCAGCTGAGCGGCCCGTGAGGGCAGGAGGTCAGCGTGGGAGTGGGAGGGGTTGGTATCAAAGGGCACTGTACTCGGTCAGGGTTAACGAAAGCGTTGGGTCTGCAAATGGCCAATATGTGGTGAGAGAGGGTCAGAGAGAGGGAGGCGGACGCTCCCACTGTAAGGCCCGCTGTCTGTTTCTTCACAGTGGAAGAGCTCACTCTTCATCACGTACGCAAAGAAGTATCTTTTGGGACAGCCCCAGTCATCACCTCTGTGTGTGTGTGTCTGTGTGTGTGTGTGAGTGTGTGTGACAGATAATTGTGGTCAGTTTTTCCCCCTGGTTTGGCCATGTGACAGGCTCTGACAATTTCTTCCTCATAAACACTTGGGGGAAGGGAAAAAAGATTGGTTGTGACACCCAGAAAGCCATATGTGATTTCACACGGCATGCTGGACAATTCGTTTTTCTTTCCCCGCCTACTGACACACACACAAACACACACACACACCTATACACACACAGACATGCACATGCACACATATGGGAAAAAATGAATCGCTTTTTATTTTATTCATTTGTTTAAAAGACACAGAATGAAGGGAGCGAAGGTCGCTGTGCAGACGTGGTTGCTGCAGATTCTAAACCAAAGCCTCCGGCGATCTCTGTGTGAACTCCATTTCAGGTCTGCAAACAAATTAGCTTTTTTTCCTCTTCTATCTCGCTCTCCCTCCAGTGAAAATAAGGGGAAATTCAGGTGAACAAAATCTATTTGTTCATTTAACTTTTTTTCCCCGTCTGCTTCTTTTCTCTCTCCCAAACTCAATTTTCCCTCAGTGCATGCTTGCTCGAGTGTTTATTTTCTTTGCAACGGTCTTGCCACCAATTCATTAGGCAAGAGTCGTTTAATTTGTATCATTATGTATCATTGTGTTTCCCAAGGAGTATGGCACTCCACTAAATCTAATCCAGACAAAGTATTTTTTTTTCCCACCACACACAAGCTGTGGGACTTGTTAACACACACCTCACACCAAACAAGTGCTTCTGAGAAAGAGAGAAAAAACAAACAAACCAAACAAACAAATAAAAAAAATGGTTTAATATCTTAACATCTCTTCAAGTGTTATTCCACTTATAGAAGGCAGTCCTCCTTCTGGGCCCCGATTTTAATTATGCAACAAATGTTTGACTATCCAAGTGAAATTTGCATGAATATTTATATCAATTCATTTGTTGAGTGTTGATTGTAATTACATGGAAACATGATTTATTGCCAAGATTGCTGTGTTAGCCAGCCAGCCAGAGAAAGAGAACCGGGTGGAAATATATAAATAAATGCAAATTTCTGCACACAGCAAGAAGAAGACCATTTTTCCCAGTGGCTTGTGGGAAATTTCATTATCAAAAAGAGAATGTTCTACAGTGTCTGCCTGGCAGAGATTCAGGGGCGCTTACAATAATTTTCTGAGGATGACAAAATAACAAAGAGGTTCGCCTTCCTAAGGTGACCTGTCACCCCTTGCTCAGAATACTTCCTACATCTGTGTGTATGTGTGTGTGTGTGTGTTTTATCCATCCATTCGTTCGTGTGTGCCCGTGTGCAAGATGTTACACAGAGCTCGGCGTGATGTTTTGACTTAGACGTCTGCATTCTGCCTCTGGGATCATGAGTGCTGACAGATGCAAGGGTTGGGATAGATGCGCAAATTAAAAGTGCAATTCCCTATAACTGGGGCTGATAGCAGATTTCACCCCATCAGGGAAGACAGTAGGGAACAAATGGAGGGAGGGAGAGAGAAAAGGAGAGAATGCTTGAGTAATGGGCCTCTGTCCCGTTTAATATTCTCGTGATGGAAAAAGGAAGCGAGGAGGACAGAGGGAGGGGATGGGGGGGGGGGGGGGGGGGGGGGGAGAGACAAAAGCAGAGGAGGAGGAGAACATGTGCAAGTGATGAGGTCCAGCAAGGGGCAGGAAGAGAAGATGCACAGCAAGAGAGGGGAGCTGTGACTGTGTTTGTATCTAATTAATGAATGGCATTAGCCATTTGTTATGCCATTTATTCTGGTAATGACCAAGCCTAGTCTTTCATTCCTCGCCTCACGCTCATTCTTCCTCTTTCATTCCCTCTCTCGACCATTACCTTTGTACACGCTGATACAGGGATTGAGAGATGCGGAGGGAGAAAAGGAAACACACTGAGACAGAGAGAAAGGGCCTCAGCTTTAATGACATGCTCCGTTACTGCTTAACTCAGACACTGTTCAATAACTTGTTAGTGTCACATATTGAACCCATACATGACCCCACAGCTCACCTAGTAAAATGAGGTGTGTTCGTGTGCTCACACGCAACTGTGTGGGGGTGTGTGTGCATTTGGACACCTGTGCTTGCGTGTGTGCATGTACTTGAGTGGGTATTTGCATCTCTACCTGCATGCCGCGTGCCTGCGTGCCTGTGCCATTTGTGTGCCTGTGACTTTGCGGTCTCATTCACACGTCTTCGCTCTGTGGCAAATCAAATCACACGTCCTGCAGAGACAAACGCTTGCGCACCTCGTCCTCTTCTTGGTGTGCAAGTGAACAGGTGAACGAGACCGGCGCGCTCTCCCCTCCTTAGCTGTACTTAACACACGGGTTCAGCCAGCTGCCATGTGTACTGTGGTCCCCCGAGCTTCAAGGGAGCGTGTCAAAGACTGCCTTTGTACCTCTTCATCCATGTCCCTATTACAAGGTCTGGCTGTTGAAAGTTTTCAGTGGAAGCTAAAGACAGGACCTTGTTTGTAGTAAGAAAAGCTCTTTGGTGGCCATTGACAGGACTCGAGGTTATGTGTGTTTTCAGTGGCTAGGAAAGTGTCATTCCAGGTCTCTAGCGGTGTCCCAAACTTATAGGTAACACCCCTTCTACTTCATGACTCCTCCATGACGTAGCCCCCTTACCCTCGCCCCCTTTCTCCCTGTCCTATTTCCCTACCTTTCTGAACTGAACCCCCTTCCTAAAAACCCAGAGGATCTGAATGCCCATTTCCTGGGTGTTTTTCAAACTCCTCCCTCTGCTCCAGCTTCACCGTTGACGTCTAACAAAATAAAGCAAAAAAGAAATAGAAACTAGGAAAAAAAAAACAATCCCCTTTGTAGTGACCCCCGGCCGTCTGGTTTCTCTTGTAGCCGTTTCGCCGAGTGACCTTCTCGGTGGTGAGCCAGCCCCAGGACCCTCACCAGCAGGGATCGCTGCAGAGCTGCTACGACAGCGGCCTGGACGAGTCGGAGACGCCCAGCAGCAAGAGTTCGTCGGGCCCCCGGCTGGGCGCCCTTCCCCTGCCCGAGGACAGCTACGAGAGGACAACGCCGGATGGCAGTGTCGGTGAGGCAGAGCACATGGAAAATGGTAGGGGCAAACACTGAAAGGAGATTAAGAAAACGATAGGATACAGGAAACACACAAGCACACACGCACACACTGCCCACATCATCCACGTAGCACGTCGGACGATAGACACATTAAGTCTCACAAACACGCAGAAACATGCGAGGTGTTCCTTTTCTTTAAATACTCCCATGTTATCAAGTAATAGTTTGTTGAGGTGTTGTTGGCTTGAAGTTAGGCGTCACTGGTTAGGCTGGCTCTAGATAGTATCGGGTGTGATTCTGTGTCGAGGTTTTGATGCAGCAGACGTTGCGGCTTTGATTAAAACTAAAGCCGTTCTACAAATCTACAGGGCCTGAATCATGTGATGACGAGGCCTGGGATTTATTGAAAGTCTATGGTTTTGTTTCAGAAAGACCTGGTTTACTTGATCAAAGGGGCTACGTGAGAGAATATATGTAATAGGCATATTCATTTAGATCACGCCTTTCAACCCTGTTTCTCTCCTTTGAGTTTGCACCCCACTCTTTTGGACCGCTTTACAATTTCCAATGAATTTCATTTGGCGCCTAGGTTTCGACTCAACTGTGGATTGATTTTCTACATGATCTCTCTATTTTGCCTTTTATTCCTCAAGATGAAATAAGGGAGGAGTAGGCAATGGGGATTGGGGGTATTACCCAGCTTGACTTGTTTAGGGGCTCTTGAGCTGGTGTAGATAGGTAGATTTGCAATGCGTAGTTGGCTTGAGGCTTCTATGAAGCAGTTTATTTTTCTCTAATCAGAGGAAGGTAGAATTGCTGTTCTGTAGGTTGTAATGCAAAAGGACGGCTGCCCAGAGGGACTGAGCGGGAGAAATAAAAGAAAGCCTATTATATTAGCAGTCTCTAGGTAGCCTTCCCTACAAACCTTTTGTACAGCAAGCCTACACCAGTTTCCAAGCAAGGCCATAGATGTATGTGCGAGTGCGTGTGTGCGTGGGTGTCTGCATGTGCAGCGAGGGATAGAGATGGTGGTAATGGTCCCATTGATAGTCTAGGAGTCTGAGGCAATGCTTAACAAGGAGTAGCTGTCTTGAGAGCGCTAAGCCTGAGTGCCGAGGCTTCCCCGGAGTGGCTTAGGATAAGGATATTCAAATGGCATTAAGATCAAGAATTCTCATTCAAATATCCAGATCCTAGACACTGCCTTTATAGACAAAGTTGTCCTGTAGATCACGTCTTAACTTTGTGAGAGCAATGTGATGGCATACCAGTCAATATAACTTTTCCATTGTGCCCACAAGGTGAAGCCAGGACAAAGTACTGGTCATTTGGGGATGGCCGAATGGATGAAATGTCTGCTCAGGGGTTTTGCAATGACCCTGTGGCAGATAGAAAGTCAAACAAATCAGACAGATGCGCGCATCAAATGGGCACTTATGCAGGTGTCGGAAATTAGCTTTCTTACATTTGGGCCTTAATGCAGATTAAAAGGGATTTGAAAGACCTTGGTCTGAGTGTGGGCTGGTAGGGGTAGCCTGTGGGTATTTAAAACCTCCACTTTCAGACAATGGGCACCCATTTACTGGCCAAATTAGCCCCAATTAAAGGCTCATTTCAATTTGGTCTCTGCTTAAAGTAATTGGACTAGGACAGTCGATAGCAGACAACCCAGTTAGATCAAAACTATGATCAGCCTATCAATCAAATCCACCTTGAGAAATAACACAACATCAAATAATGAAAGAAAGTGATCCATAAATGCGTAAATTGAATATTGAATACAGAAAAGAACATATATCATAAACTACTGTCCAATTTGAAATATTTTAGATATTACAATAAGCAAACATTCACCCAAAATATATGGCAATATATTCCCCATCAGTTTCTCTTCACCAGAGTGTGAGTGAGTTAATTTTCCTTTTCCATGGTTCCAGGGGATAGTATTGGAAAGTATACTGGAGCTTTAGAGCAGATTTGTTGGAGGAAAAGAGTCAAGGTCAATCCATGAATCAGTCTCCATCCAAGAGAAACAACTAGCTCTGCTGCTGCTCACTATCTTTAGTGGGATCAGCTGAATTGGTGTGTGTGTGTGTAAGTGTGTGTGTGTGTGTGTGTGTGTGTGAGAGAGAGAGCCGTACAAGCAAGACAGAAAGTAAGAGAGTGTGTGTGAACCCAGTGTGTGGCCCATTTTGTTCATGTTCTTGCACTCGATGCACCCTATTTCCCAACTTCTACCTCAAAGTCTTTTTTTAAACCTCAAATCAACCTGTGAATCTCAAGGTAGTGATTTTGCAGCACATTCAATATCATTGTGAGTTCTTACAGTTGCTACTCTGAGGCTATCAAGAAATATCATCTGTAATTAGGGGCAGCAGGGTTTGCGAACTGGTCAGAGAGAGTGTCCTGTAATCGGTCTAAGACCTATGGTTCAATCCTAGAAAACAGACACAGCTATGTATGCTTTTAAAGGTGTCCTTGAGCGAGACACTGAACCCATACTTGCTTATTTATTGTAGGTCACTCTGGATTAGGGCATCAGCTAAATACTTAAGTGTAAAGTAAATGTAATCATCTAAGGTTAGGGCTAATATTGGCAAACTGCTACAGCCTCTTGAGGAAGGCTAACTACAGTCATTAGCGCTCCCCCTTGTGTTGCAGTCAGAGCACACACAGACACCTCCACTGCTACATTTGCTCTATGCGAACCCCAAGTCCATTAGAAAATTAGAGAGTTATGAGGAAAGGGGGGGAAACAAAAGTTACCAGATGGCCTGCAGTGGCGTACAGGATCGGCATGGGTGTCATTAGCTGCAGGTAATTGCGGTCATTTACGTGCGTAATCTAATGGTGATGCGTGGTGAGAATCTGAGTGCGGCCCCGCTGTTTGTCCTCTTGCACACCGTCCGGACCAGAATGAAGTAGGTCAGGGAAGAGAGTAGTGTGTGTGTGTGTGTGTTTGTGGGCGGGGCAGAGAAAGTCAACTCAAGACCAGATTCAAAACCTCAACCTTGAGGCTAGAGCCATGAGTCACCGTTTGAAAGCATGGCCGCCACATCACAGGCTTTTACCAAGGACTGACTGGTTTGCGTTACGGTTCCATCATGTTTGACAGCCATTGATTGGCGCCAGGATGAGCTGTGGATAAAGGCTAATGTCCCTTTTGATTCCATGGTTATTCCCGTTCCCTTATGGCTCGGCGTCTTTGGGAATCACTGGGAATTCTCCTTGGAAAGAAAGGAGGCGTGCTCCAAGGCTCAGAGAGTCACTAGTGAAACCCTGCCAGCTCCGACTTGGTTGTTGTCAATCGATGTTCACACAATCAATGTGCAGGAACAACCCTCCTCCACTGCAGTCCCTCATCTCCCTCTCTCACACACATGAATGCACACACGCACACACACGAACGCACACATGCAGACATCCATACAAACACGCACGCAGACATATACACACGTGAAGACAGCACACACACATGCAGACTCTCTCTCCGCCTCGCTCTATCTCCCTCCTTCCTTCCTTCCTACTCTGCACAGATGTGCCGGGGGACCATGTTTTCTTTCCCTCATCTCCTTCATCAAGGTCAGCTTTCGAACTTTATTATTTTCTACTGGTCGACTGCTTTCCACGGGGAGTGTCAGAAAAGCCCTACTGCTCCATCCCAGACGAACTCTTCCAGATCCAACTCAAAACAAAGAGAGTCGGGGGTCACCGCGGGAATATCAGTACATTCTTGACCCATTCCACACTGCACAAACTCTCAGATAAGACTCTCTGTAGTTTCATCTTCACAGACTTCCTTTCAGCTGATCTCAAAATGAAGGATAGTGCAAATCTATGTTGGGAACCTATGAGAATTCCACTGCATCTGTACAGATGTTTCTCAATATGTTCAGTTCAATAGGGCACAAAGAGGCAAACTTTGGCAAATTTGTAGACCAGCATAGTAGTTCCAGCATAGAGTATGTTCACCATTATTCTTGCTCAGCTATGGCATTGGGTACACTTCATGAAGTCTAGATCTTTTTGATGCACAGCTGGGCCCCTCACTTATTCATAAGCTTACCCCCATGCTCATTAGATATTCATAAACGCTGAGTGTTTGGAGTCAAACACCCGATTAGACCGTTATGGATGTCAAAGAGCCCTTCCAGACGTTCAGTGTTATCGGCGGGTCAAAGAATTCTGCTCCGCTATTGATCTCCACATCGCCAGGGGGGCCAGTGGATTTTTCATTTTTACCGTGTTAGCTCGAGCACACCTCGAAATAACATGCTTCGCTGTTGCCCTTTCATCCTTGTGTGAGGCGTCTGAGGTGTGTGCGGTGTTTTCATGTGAGACCTCCGCGCGAATCAGAACAGCTCCCGGCACTGAAGATGTAATATCATTGTTCAAAACATCACTTCAGCTACGCAACTTGCTGCGCTTTGTTTGCTAGGGGGTCATATGAGTAAAGCTTTATCCTATTTAATCCATAGCGTGAGTCATTATGTTGTTTCTTATTATATAAAAATGCTTGTAGGCCTACATATCTACCTTTTATTTTACTTTTACCTCCTTGTGTTAGGCCTGGACCCTAAGGTAACTGTTGATACTACTGTAACATGCTGCTAGCAGCTAGGCTATACTACGGTAAGCTAGGCTAACGCATCCTACCTGGAGATTTTAGACATTTTTTACATGGATGTAGTGGACAGTAAACCCATATAAAATCAATTTAGCCACCATTTTATTTGCGGAATAGAGCTTAGTCGCCTTTTCAACCTGGTTGGCATGAATCTTTATCAACTAAATTTAAAGCATACATCACAGGAAGTAGTATCAGGCTGGTGTAAGCTGGTTTTAAGGGGAAGGGGAAGCATACATAAATGCTTCTCTGAAATCGATTTTTGTTCATGGTGCTTGTTTGCCTTACGGTGATCACTGACAGACAGGAGGCCGTAGTTTACCCAAATTTTTATTTACCACTACATCACCGGCTGTATCTCACTCTCTGATGGCTGCTTAGGTTATTGCTGGCTGCTAAGAGAGACGAACAGCGCAAATTTATTGGAGTCTCTAAGAGAGTGATAGCGCGTCGTGCTGGCTGCTAACGTTAGCATGCCTCACACGCTTCTGTGCTTTGGCTGCCAGACAACAACCCCCACCCCACACACACACACACACACACACACACACACACACACACACACACACCAGGCTCTCACTTTCTCCTGTCTCTCCTGCTGAGAAATCTCGGGGTACCGCTGTTGGATTACAAACATCATCATTTAGTGCTGGCTAGCTGGCCCGATAGAGTGGGACAGACAAGTGGCACATCACAGCAGTTATCAGTCAGGTAGTCAGAGAGTACAGGCACTCTCTGAGCTCCCTCTAACATACTGTACACACAAGCCCACAGTACAGAATAAACACACACCGCAGAGACGCACAAAGCCACACGCAAACACACAGACACACATCCACACACACGTTAAGGCTAGTGCACACATGCATGGACACACATAGAAATAAATTAGCTCTCGCTGTCTTTCACACACACACACACACACACACACACACAGAGTCCTCATTCAGCACAATGAGGCGGTGCATCATTTTCCAGCTCTCTGAAGCACCTCACTAGATCACTCCATTGTTGTTGTTTCTCTCTATTTCCGATGCTATGCCCATCGGAATACTGCTTAGCCTGGTTAATAGTGTGTGTGTACGTGTGCGTGTGTGTGCGTATGTGTGTAACTCTGTTCATTAGGCAAGCCCAATCGTGGGGCCAGATGGCAAAGCGAGTTTGTTTAATTAAAACCATTCATATTTCAAGAGCGGAGCAGCAGCAGCGCTGGTCTTAGGTCTGATTTCCCCAACTTGGTGGAGGGATGGGAACGTGGGCGGAAAAGACGGAGGGTGCGCAACACACACACACACGCATGAGCTGTGCTTGCCTGCCTGTGTGTGTTTGTGTGTGAATATGTGAGCAAGTATGTGTGTGTGTGTGTGTCTGTGTACTCATCACGACCCCAGTGCAGCGAGTGGTGCAGTGGAAAATCACCCAGTGGAAGACACTCTCACCATCAATCAGTATTTTACACTCACGCTTCCCCCCCCCCCCATCGCCCTTTCCAAGGTCACGGTCCATGTGTTCGTTCAGCATGGCGGGGAAAGAGTTAAAAAGACCACAGCATTTATCAGAAAATTAAAATCAGGCCAGAAATGGGAGAAATCCTGCCCAGTGTAGCTATCTTAATCAGTTACGTCTGCCTATCCAAGGTGTGTGGGGTAATGCATGTGTATGTGCGTGTATGATGTGCGTTCACGTGCGTGTGAAGCTCGACGCTTGTGTAATGCGCGAGAGGGTTTGCGCGTGCGTGTGTGTGTGCAGTCCTCTCCCACTGTGTCACACATTCATTCCCACCTGTCCCTTACCCCTCGCCTCCTATTTCTTCCCCTGATATCCTCAGGTGACAGCGAGGGAGATAGAAAGAACAAGAAGACCTAGTGAGATGGTGTGAAAGAAAGCGGCGAGGACGGCGGAGAGAGGGAAGCACGGCAGAGGCAGAGGCAGAGTAAATGAGAAACACGCTGTGAAATGGATGGAACGACGGAGGGAGACAGACCAAGCGATAGAGACGGGCAGAGAGAGAGAGAGAGAGAGAGAGAGAGAGAATGAATGAAAAAAGAAGAAAAAAAAAACCATGAGAGAGATAGAGAGAATGAGAAGGCCAGAGACGCAACAGACAAGAGAGAGACGATGAGAGCGGGAGAGAATATGAGAGAGAGAGAGAGAGAGAGAAAAAGAGAAAAAAAGAGAGAGAGAGAAGGGTGGCATGCATGGGGAAGTTGCCAGCAGGGAGTAGTGGCTGACAGAGAGATGATTGATCACTGCTCAGCCAGAGCAGGCAGGTATTCAAATCATACCCCAGTGTCACACACACAGTCCTCTCTCTCGCTCTCTTTTTTTTTTTCCCCTCTGTGTGTGTGTGTGTGTGTCTCTCCACATGGGCGGACATGCACATGTACAGCCCACCCAGTGCAGTCTTACTCCCATAACACACTGCACTGAGGGAATAAAACTCCTACCTGCCTAGCTGCTCTTAACGCAAAGCAGGCAGACCAGGGGGAATCTGGGGGAAAGCATCGACCCCTTATTGATTTCACCTATTAAATCCACTTCAGTAATAAAGGGGAGAAGTAGACAGAATGGGAGGAGACAGGGTAAAGAGGAATTTGAAACAGCCTTGAAACAATTGGAGATTTGTCTTGAAAGAGGAGAATTGTGCAAAATTAGCGCAACACAATATGGTGTGTTCCTGATATTAAGTACATTCAGTGCAGTGTACATTACAGAGGAGAATGCCAAAAAGAACCAAGTGCTGATTGTATGCATGGTGTAAATGTTGTGGTATAAGTTGTAGGGAAATGGTATGGTATGGTTGTACACTTGTGCATACAAATGCACACACACACACACACACATTGTGGATGTCCATTTGTGGATTGCAGTATTGTTGCTGTGGTGCTTTGTGTAGCTAGAGCCCCCCCCCCCCCCCCCCCGACAGATTAACACAGCCATTCAGCAGGCCTACAGACGCTAATACAAGGAGAACCATCACACAGAAATAGCGGCCATTTTGTTTGAGAGAGAGAAAAAAACTCGCTTTATAGTACGCTTGAGACACCGTGTATGTAAAAATAATATGTACCCATCATTACACAAAATAGCGCGGCAAATGTTTTTTAAAGGCCCCGGACTGTCAAGATGCCTGCAATCAAAGCCCCACTCCAAGGAAGGCAGCCATATTGTTTCGGAGGGGGGAATATGTGTGCTGACTTTCACTTCAAAGGTGGTCGTCTGTTGCACTTCTGCATTGTCTTCCGCAATCTGGTAGCAGAGTTGAAAAAGCACAAGCAGGCACTTGTAGGGGAGAAAGAAAGAGACCAGAATGGTTTTTCATGCCACTGCAGCGACATGACTGTATTTTCAATGAGGGCCTACAGTCATACGCACCACCATGTGCATTTTGAGCCTTTTTAGGTGCAACGAAGCGGGGACTAGCAATTTGGCTTGTCTCCAAATGGCGCTGGCATTTGCTGTGTTTGAAATAAAATCACTTTCTCAGACAGCTGTTAATTTGGAATGCGCCTCCCCCCCTTTTTTTTTATTTTTTTTTTATGTTTTGCTTCTTTATTTCTTGTCTCTTTCTTTCCACCACCTCTCTCCCGATATCATCATTTCTTGGCTGGGGTATGTGTGTCAGGTGCGGCGTTTGGGGGGGGGGAACAGGTGGGGCGGTCTTCAATGAAGACAATTAAACACCTCGAAGGCACTCAGCCAAAGCCTCCCGCCCTCCACTCCCTCCTTTTCTCTGTCCCCCCGTCTCTCCCAGGCACTCTGTCTTCGGCTTGTTTTCCCTCCTCCCTCCTCTTCCCACCTCCTCCCCCTTTTTACTCCCCTCTCCGACTCCTTCTGGTCTTCACTTTTTTTTTTTTTTTTTTTTTTTTTCTTAACCTCTCTCTCTCTTTCTTCTCCTGCTTTTTCCCCAGAAAGCATGCCGTTTGATTTTAGGAGTCCGTACGTGTGTGAGATGAGGATGAGGTGAACAGGTTTTAGAGGGCGAGGGAGCGTCAGGTGGTTATGTTGGCAGCGCTGGGACACAGTGGGTGCCGTGTCTTTCCCAGTGTGAGGTCCCTAGCATGGGGGTGGGAGGGGGGTGGGGTGGATTCTGGGAGTGTTTAGCCCCACCAGCCTGTTCAATACGGGCGTGGTGTACAAAGGGATGCCCACAATCTCACATTCTCTCTCTCTCTCTCTCCGCCTCCCAGCCTATTTATAATTTCTAGATTTTCTGACCCCTGAATGTGGGCTGAACATTGTGTGCATCCACAGAAGAACACGGCAATGGACAACAGTGTGACTTGCATGTGTGTGTGTGTGTGTGTGTTGGAGCACGCCAACCAACTTTCACGCCAGGAACGAATCAGAGGGAGAGACACTGAGAAAGCGAAAGAATAAAAGAAGCATCTTTTTTTTTCTCACTTGAGGGAATATGCTGAGAAAGCACAAACATACAGTACAAACAGAATTCAGAAAAGCATGTTCATGCATTCACACATTCTGTAGGCCGACACCGAGCCGGGGCGATAGAAGTCCCTCTCATGCATTCATTCATGCACGGACCCAACGTACACTTACTGTGCAAACACTGCCCCACCCCCGACACCCCCCTCCCTCACCCACAAACACATCTGAGCATAATAACTTTGGCACGTTACCTCTCTCTCCTCCTCACTTCGGCTCAACACATTCTTTCCTAACGTCTGAAGAAGGCTTCCAAGTTGCCGGCAATTTAATTCTGCACACAAGGAATGCTGCGCTGATTATAAAAACAATCACATTTATGAGGCTGCGGAACTTTCAAAGCAACAAAAGGTGAACATGCATTCCCGAGCCCAGACGAACCGGCTGGAACCAGATGTAACTCGCTTAGAGCCAATATACGAAAAAAGTGGCTTACTTACCAAAAAATCGGTCAAATAGAGGATTCTGAGTACGTGCTATTATTTGACCATACACAGTGACAGTGTTTCTGACCTTTAAGGCAGATTTGCATATTGTATAGGTTTTTCTGGCTGTGTGTAGCTTAACCTTTGACATTTCAGACACTTCATTCACACTGTGCCTTCACAACATCTCCCTTCTCTGTCCCCATCATAGTCTAAGACCATAAATTTACACTAGTAAAAAAAACCATACAAACAAGCAGAATTTAAATACAGTAAGAAAATAATTTGGTAAAAAATCATGAATAAAGTCTCTATTTCTGTGGTTTGGCTCTCTCTGGGTGGTGAGGGCACCCAGTTTGGATAAGGGCCTGGTCTTTACTCACCCATGTGTGCCTATTCACAGAGCGTCCCGGTGTGCCATGTCTCCAGTAGGCATGCTGTGACTGGCATGCCTTCCAGGAGGGGATTCTGCTGGGAAACTCTCATGCTGCCAACAGCGTCGGCTGCTACTACTAATTGATACCAATTAGGTCGTATTATTTAGGATTTTGACATCATGTTCGTGTTTGATCCGGGTGATTTGATGACTCACAGAGGCACCGCAAGAAAACACTGTGAAATTGTCGAAACACACACAAACAAATACGCGCTTACCGCAGGAATTGCACAAAGCGAATCGCAATCAGCGCGTGTACGTTTCGGTGTGAGAGGATGGCCTAAGTGTGTGTGGCGGGCTATATGGAATTACAGCATCCTATCGTAGCTGCTGCGGCTCTGTAACCCAACATGGTCTCTTAGTTGTATTCGGTTTGCTCTAGACAGGTCAGGCAGATATCTGTCCTGCTATCAAGATGTAGAACTGACTGCTGAGGAGAGTGTGTGTGTGTGTGCATGTGGGTGTGTGTGTACATGCGTGCACATACAAGCAGAGATGCATCATATTCTCAGCGGTGCAGCAAAACTACCGCGGCCCACCAGAACATATTTTTACCTCCCTCCTCCCCCTCCCTCTCTCTCCCCTCCGCTCCTTCTCTCGCCTTATAAAAATAGATGAAAGCGTGTAACAATGGAAGAAGGGGATTATCCTCCTGCTCTCTCTCTCTCTCTCTCTCTCTCTCTCTCTCTCTCTCTCTCACTCCCTCTCTTGCTTTTCTCCCTTTGAGGACACAGTTAATGTGTCTCGTATGGAAGGGAGGGAGGAAACGGAGCGGAGGAAGGAGGGAGGGGGGGAAGGTGAGGGGATTGAAATGAAAAGCTAACACGGTTTATAGAAGGGGGCTGTCCGGCTGTCCTGCCTTTGGCAACGCCGTGTCTGAGGTCTCCAAGCGGCACACACTGTGACCTTTGACCCAGGGGATGCTAGAGGAGTTCATAACATGACACACGAGCACACACACACACACAAACACACACACACAATAACACATCTCTACAAATAGAGAGACACGGACGCATACAAAAGGCAGTGACACAGACAAAAGCATGCTTTCACACAAACCTCCACATACAAAAGTATGGATGCCTACACACACACACACACACACACACACACACGCACACGCTCAATTCACCTGGAGGAACAATATCCTTCTGACTTCCTCTATAGCTGAGGAATTTCATTATTCTCTCTCTCCTTATTTCCTTTTGGCTCGGGTTTTGCGAGCTCTGTGCTCGTGGACACAATTGCTCTGGGTCATACATGCCTTAGTAAAAAAAAAAAAAGAAAAAAAACACGAGCTCCAACCCAAAGTAGATGTGTGATATATATTTTTTTTTCTATTCCGGGACAATGGATGCTCATTATTTTTCTTACTCTGAACAATCATTATTTGGCTCTTTCAGAAGGCGACTTATAGCATAGTAGGGGAGGCTTTGTCGAAGCGGTCACACAGCATTGTGAGCGACTTAATGCATTTTCCAGCGGAGTTTTTACAAAGGCTTGTCCATTTAGTCCATCGAACCGGCTTCCCTGGTGACTGAAAGCCAAGGAATTCACATAACGGCCGGCATTAGCACTATGCATGTTTTATGAAGGCCGAGAGCTCACCCTACTTAAGACACACATTCGCTGAACCATTCGCACTGCCGTGAAATTGGTATGGGGGGTGTGTGTGTGTGTGTGTGTGTGTGTGTTTAGAGGAGGAAATTGTGTATGTGTGTGTGTGTGTGTCTGCTGCTAATATTTGCACTCTCCTCTCTCGTGGATGTGAAGCTGCTTGCTGATGCATTGTTGACCCATTTAAGGGTTTTAGCAGTCTTTCTCTCTCTCTATCGCGCTCTTAGCTCACAAAATACAGTATATGGACGTTTTATTCATGTACATACCTGTATACATACACACACACATGCATGTAGACACACAACAAGAAAATACCCGTTTGTTTGTTTGTTTCCTCTCTCGCTCTCTTTCTTCCTCTCTCTATCCCCCCTCTCTTCTATCTTGGAATGCGAGGATTTGAAGTCACGCGAAATGAAATGTCGCCAGCAGTACGCCAGAGCGGGGAATACATTGCCGGGGTTCATAGTGGAATAAAACAAGCCGCTGACAGCTCGGGAATTATTTTGGGGCGCCACGCGCCATTTCCTCCTTGTGCCGGGATGAATATGCATTGGCACACAGTAATTGAAGTGTCGTGTCAACTTGGGCCTCTGACTTGACAAATTTCACCCGGGTCCGTTTCCATCATCGTGCAATGCTCCCGCTCTGTGTTGTTTGCAATTTTAGTGTACTTGGTCATGTGTGCAAGCGAGCATGCATACAAATATACATACCAACGTGAACAAAGATGCAAGCAAACACACAAACACATACTCTAACTATGCCACTAATGCCCCCCTCACCCACCCACACAACACACACACACACACACACCCACATAGGACTCCACCCTTTCACAGGTGTGCATTTTGTTTTCACCTAGAGGTCACAAAGCCAGGAGTAAATATGACTTCTCTTGTCCTTTTGTCACTGTGGCAGCTGCCTTTTCACGGCAACAAAATGGAGCAATCACCTCACAAAGGTTGAGCTCAACTATGCAGAGCCTGATGGCTGTGGCCGGAGCACAGCTTCCTCTGAGGGATGAGGCACACTAAAGTGGCAGTCAAAAGCTCCCATTTAAGCCACAATAGGAAAGCCCCCAAGAGCAAAAACACATCACCGGAGACAATCAGAGTCAAGTAACGTGACACTGACACAAAACAATAGAAGAAAAAGAGGGAGGGGAGGGATGTGGGAAAGCCAGGTGAGTTGTTTTTCTTTCCTCAGGGGTTTACAAAAGGATTAACCCTTTGAAGGACTGCAGCGGGGGCACACCTGTTTCTGTGCATTTGTGACAAAGTGTCTGACTGTTTTGTCTGTTTCCTGTCCCTTTGTTTGCGGTCCCACCCGACTAATGGCTAGCTGGAAGGCTAAAACAACAGCATTTATCTTGTCTGCAGTGCAAACTAACCCTCGGGCTATCACTTTAGCAGAGTTAGTGGGGCCAGTCACAGCAATGCCTCCGTAGGGCACGCAGGATTGGATTTAAGTGGGAAAAAACCAAGGTAATGAGCAATGGTCAGTGGAGAATTAAAGGATTGTTTTAAGGAAAGTAGAAGGCCTCCAACTTTCTGAACTCATGTGACATTCCTCTTTAATTTCCTTCTTCCTAATTTTTGCATTTGTTCTTTGATTTCTTGAAAAAAAAAAAAATATTTCGGTCACTTTTACACGTGGTCGCAGCATCAAGCATTCCTTCAACCTTTATCAGACAGAGAGAGAGAAGGATAGAGTGAGCAAGAAGAAGGAGAGACTGACATAATGACAAAAGACGCCCCTGCACGCGCCCCCGCGCCACCGATGGGCTGACAAAACAGAGCATCCTAATCCAGATGATGTGCCTGCAAATCCACTCACAATGCCCGCAAACATCCACCCGCTAACACACACACACACGCTTGCACACACACAAGGACACTGATAAGCGCACATGAACATACGCATGACCACACTTAAACACACAGAAAAACATCTCTCTCTCACACACACACACTAGTACAAACACTCATTCCCTCTCCCGCCAACGCTGGTCCAACGCGTGCAAACAAAGACAAATTAAAACGGAATTCGACAATCAACAACAATCCTTTGTACAGGAACGTCCAAGCCAAACCATCTGCCTTTAATCTGAATCGTTGCTCACGGAGATTTTGAGAAACACAAAAACACACACACACACTCACACACACACACACCTCACAGTCACCACTCCATCACTCTCCACCCCCGCAGAAATTCTAGCTCTTAAAGCTACGCCATTTCCAATTTTAGGTCAACTTTGGCGGATGCTTTTTTCAAGTGAACACCTTGAGATCAGCTGGAGGAGGCCGCTCCCTTTAGCAGACATTGTATTGCCTATTACTCACCGTTGAATGGGGTTGTGCGATGATTGTAGGGCCGGACAGCAACAGGGAAGAGGCTTATCTAAGGCAAACCAACTACAATCTGTATACGGGATGATTGATCATGTGTGTGTTGAGCGTGTGTTGCGTGTGAAATACAGAAAGACTGAGAGAGAGAGAGGCATTCTCTTCGTTCCGACTATTGTTTCCCAATGAATGCTTACTTTCTGAGTGTGATTTTCAGTTGTACCACACTACTGTACTCTGCATTCCATGTACACAGAGCTGTAGGATGCAGAGCAGCACAGTTTAGCCTGCCGCCCACACACAATGTACGGCATGAATTTGAAAATCTGCTGGAAGTGACAGATTGGGTTCATACACTGCACAGGGAAACAAGTTACAGTCATTATCCAGTTATAGCTGATATGACAAACTAGTTCCCCCCCG
Source organism: Centroberyx gerrardi (assembly GCF_048128805.1). Classification (NCBI taxonomy): domain Eukaryota; kingdom Metazoa; phylum Chordata; class Actinopteri; order Beryciformes; family Berycidae; genus Centroberyx; species Centroberyx gerrardi. The sequence goes on from NC_136019.1 coordinate 9,948,990, forward strand.
AACTACACTTTAGGTAGTTGTCTCATGTCAGGCCTGCCACACACACACACACATACACACACACACACACACACACACACACACATTCACACACAGACAAAGGCTAAAGTTAGCCAAATAGCAAAGTGATGGCAAGAATTCTCAATGAGGAAAGAAACTTTCAGACAGTTAAGCATTAGGGGAATCGAGTCATCTGCAAGTTTGAATGTTATTACTGACAGGGGGAGAGAGAGAGAGAGGGAGAGAGAGAGAGAGAGGGAGAGAGAGAAAGAGAGAGAGAGAGAGATAGAGAGATGAATGATGGTTCAGTCACCCCACACGTTGTGAATCTGAAGTCACGCCAGGGCAGCATAAATCATCTTAATCCCTGAGCTATTGCAGACGGGGCAAGGACACACACATGCACACGTGCGCACATCGACACACACACACTCACACACACACACACACCTCACCTTGTTTCAGGGTGTCTCTTCTTAACTCCCCAAATCACCATTCAAATCACTCATCTTTATTTGAAAAAAAAGAGGCCGCGCTGCTCTAATAGCTCTTGGGGCTTCAGAAAGCTTTAATCTTAATCAAAAGCAACCACAGATTATATGCACCAAGAGCAGATGGTTTCGGAGTGAAAATTACATTTTCCAGACATTTTTGATTATTTGCACTTTGCTCCATCCCCGCTCGGCACTACTATTATTATTATTGTTTTCCTTGGTGATTTCATTTTGTTCTTATACGCATTATCTGGGCTTAGACCCGCTGACCCACGGCAAAAAGGCTCCTGTCGGGACCTTCCGTTGGCGTCAAAGTCTTAATCCACCTCAATACATACATGGAATAATCCTCCGCTCCTCTTGAAAAGACCATAGCTGTCAACAGTCATGTTCCTCGGCTGAACTCCACACCAGGACAAAGCAATTTGTTTCTAAAGCATCGGAGGAGGAGGAGGTGGGGGGGCTTTGAGGCGGCAATAACATAAGCGCCGGCTGCGAGGGGTGAAAGTGTATACAGTGTATAAACAGATTTTTTGCGGAGAGACTGTAGGAATAAAGGCAGTGAGCTCCTTTCTGCGGTATTGGGTTTGGATAGAAAGCCCGCAAGCCAAACAGTTTATCCTTTGGCAAAGGTGATGATGGGAGTGAGGAAGGATCGAGAGACAGAGGAAGAATGTGGGAGGGTACAGACAGCAGGAATTGTATTCTGTTCAAGGTGTTATGCAACCCAAGCAGACTCTACCCTTTTCTTGTGATTAATTGTGTGTGTGTGTGTGTGTGTGTGTGTGTGCGTGTGTCGTAGCACTCGGGAAGGAGATTGTGTCAGTTTAATCTGAAGTGCTGATGATGTGAATGGGGGGAAAATAATGAGAAACAAAGAATGCAGAGTTAAGACGGCGAGAGCACTTCCCCTAATGAAATGCACTGTCTGTGTGACACACACACACACACATATTACACAGATGGTGAATAATGCCTTATGTTCTGGACCTGCTACGGTACAACGATAACTAAAAAACATGGCCAAAGAAAGCAATGGCATTCTCTTGCCAAATTTCCTCTTCCAAGTTTCCTGTTTTGCAGTGACTGTGAAACCAAAACATTAGGGATTAAGCCCAAGAGGTTAGGACCAGGACGTTCCGAACATGCTGAACTTGGATCCAGCAGACCCGGTCCGTATGTGCCTTTGTCGGGAATAGGTAGTTAATTGCGCCACGTCTGGCGCTGAAATAGGTCAAAAGTACAAAATCTTGCACCACTGCTGGCATAAAATCGCTTGTTTATGCTGTAGTGATAATGAGGCCGCAGACAAAGGTCTCCCTGAAACTGTACGGAAAAGGCAGCATGATCTGAAATGAGCTGCTACAAATCAGGCGAAAGGCAAATGTTCACAATCCACTCAGTGACACCAGGGTTTTGATTCAAGACTGTGATGTGTGTGTGTGTGTGTGTGGATGTGAGTGTGTCTGTGTCCGTGTGTGTGTGTGTGTGTAGTTATGCGTGTGCAGACTGTAAAGGTCCACTGGACAGGGTCTCTTTACTAGCCCTGACAGGCGGAGAGCTGTAAAAAATTGCACCATATTTCCTCTCAAGTCTCTTCTGATAGTGTGAAGCAATGTTTTCACAGCTGCCTCACTTTCCCTTTTCTGCAGTTTCCTCCTGCGTGCGCGTGTGTATATATACTGTATGTCTGTGTGTGTGCGTGTGTGTATATATATATGTCTGTGTGTGTGTGCGTGTATGTGTGCGAATGCGCCTCTGAGTATGTGTGTTTGCATAATTTTTCCCTTTCCATACCCAACGAGAATAGAAAAGAGCAAAACAAAAAGTAAATGCCAACTGTTTCAGGCGCGGAGCGACCGAGATGAGAGAGTCCTTCTTTGTTCCACAAACTTCTCCCCCCCGCTTCCCCCCCCCGCCCCCGCCCCCCCTCGTTCTCTCCGCTCCGTCCGCCCTACCCATCTCTCCTCAGACGTCTCTTTGTAATCATCTGTTTATGCGCAAGCGTTAATATCATTCAGAGAGTAATCGGCTTGCCACCTCTCCAAGAAATGTTATTTCTGGCATTTCGGGGGTTATTTAATTGAGAATCTGATTTTCGGCACTCTGCGGCAGCGAAGGCAGCGAAGGCAGCGAAGGCAGCGAAGGCAGCTCCCAGCGTGTCAAACGTGAATGCGGCGTGCTCTGTAACCAATTAGTCGCCAGTCATCTATGGTGACGGGGCTGTGTTGGCTGGGGGTGGGGGGGGGGGTAGATGCGAGGGGGGACGGGGGACGGCCGATACTGCTGCATGCTAATAATAGAATTTTAACAATCTGACGATGTCACCGAGCGGCGTCGCGTCGCCATGAGATGTGCAGCGTTGCAGGAGAGTTTGGGGTTATTGTTGGGAGGTCATTTGGTGGTGATGTGTGTGTGTGTGTGTGTGTGCTTGTAAGGGCAGAACGGTCTGTGTAACTGAGCAGTTGATATGTGATAGCATGGTAAACTACACACACCAGCGTATCAAAACATCTGACTCGTAGCTCGGCTGCTCTTTTACCAACAGCACAGTGGTGTTTGTGTTGTTTTAGTGGTGCCTCCTGCTTCAGTCCCTCTTTGTACTGATCGACAACTAGTAGTGCCGACCTATTATTCAGTTTACCAAGCTCTGACTGGTGATGAGTTTCCACAGCCAGCCACTCTCCTACACAGAGATCTGCATCACACAGACAAGAACTCTCTAATGATAAGTGTGGACTTTACTTACCTCCGTTTTCAAATTCTTTCGAAAGAAAATGCAATTTCATATATTAATGATACGACATATTAACGGTATATGTTGACGGTATGAACATTTATGTGGTATGCAGTGATTTTCTATGGAAGGAGCCATATTTTCGTGGCTTTCATTCACTGTCTCCTGTTCCGTTTCCATGGACACGACGCATTTCCAAGGCCAACGCATTGCTGAACGGCCAAACATGGCAGCGCATCTTCAGTTTTCACGTTTTTTTTGTTTACTTCCACAAAGTGACAAGTAGCGGCAGGGTAACGTCTGTATGATGCGAAGGAGGTTTTGGTCTTGGAGATAAATCCAATGCGAAAAAAAAAGGAGCAAATATTATAGTTTAGATTTGAGGTTTTTTCTCCTTTCCAGTGTGAACGAGATAAGTCAGATTGTTGAAAATTCCCACTGCGCATATATATCCCATTTCTCCCTCCACCCCTCACTATTCACCATCCACTTCTCTTTTCCTCCCTTGTGGATATATGGCGGTGGAATGCAGAGGTTTGTGTATTTCATTCCTTATGTTGCTCAGCAGTCAATGCACCCCATGTTCCCGCGGCTAGTACTAGCAGAAATATCGACCCAGACCTTCCAGACAACCTTGGCTTTTCAAGTGCAGATATTCATGCTATATATTGTTTGATCTAAAGTTGCCTCCATCAGGTATAACAGACAAATTGCTACCAAAAAAGGCATTATTGATGAATTTTCTCCCACCAAAACAAACAGACAAGGCTTGTTCTAGACTAGTCCAAACGTTTTCAGCTGCTTAATTGGATTTCGCTGTGAGAGGCGACGGCGGTGGATTCTGGAGGCAAGGCCGTCGCACCTGCTTACCGGGACCTCCAGAAATGAAAATCAAAAGGAGATAGTGCTCTTACCTGTAGCTGGAGAGCCCTTCTCTAATAATAGATGTTAATGTCTGGGAGCAAGGCAAAGTGTGGGAAGAGGTGTTTGCATAATGGGAAAGTGTGTGCGTGTGTACATGGAAGGTGAGGTAGAAAGCACACACCTACACACATGGACATATATGCATATCTCTCCCTTTTTCTCTCACACCTAACATCTTTCACACACACAAACACACAAACACACACACCCAAACAGCATGTTGGCTGAGCTGTCACCCATATGCCATGAAGTGAGGAGCGGCATACACAGCCACTGAATAAATGCTGCGAGTCCAAAGGCTTAGGAACCTTACTGTGTAAATGTCAACCTTTCTTAACCAAGTCTCTAACCTTGGCTGCTCCTCTGCCACACGGCGCCCTCAGTCACCTCGCATAAGGCTGGTGGATAAATATAAAAGTGTCATAACTCTGGACATTACCTTAGAAACAGTCAAAAGTTTGGACACACACATTTTTCTTTATTTTTACTGTTTTCCACTTTTTAGAATAACATGACAATGACATCAGAGCTATTAAATAACACAAGTGGAATTACGCAAAAATGTTAAACAAATCAAAACTATCTTATATTTCAGATTCTTTAAAGTAGCCGCCCTTTGCCTTGATGGAAAAGCAAAGGCTTTGGAAAGAAATTCATACATAGGCATCAACTTCACTATTTATATTTGTCTAAGAAACAAATTTCAAGCATTTAAGCAGAAGCCTTTAGATCAGAACGGCTTTAAGATAATGAAAAACATAGTGCATTCACTACATGACTGGTAGTGTATCCCTACAGTTGTTTTACATATCGGTGTCAATCTTCAGCCCACTCAATAGTTGGATGTTTACGACTTAGAGTGAGAGATGAATTTTCTTTTAATTACAGTTGAGTTTTGAAATGGAACGAGCCCCAGTGTTCACATGGCAGCCAGCAGTGTGTGGACTGCTGACAGGGAGATGATATACTGGCTGTGGGAAGTGCTGCCTGACTGTAAATGTCCCCCCCCCCCCCTCCTCCTCCATGTTTACAGTCCTAAGTGGATTATGGTCCCGGGCAGCTCCACGTTAACCGGCGCACATGTCTGCTCCCAGGTTCACATGCGTCCCGTGTGATGGGAAAGAGAGCCCATAACTAGCCACTTCATGAGCGCCGGCGTAGCCTCTGGTTGAACGCCGGCGTGTCCCTAATCGCGTTAGCATCGATCACGCCAAAGCCCCGGCTTTGACCTTGGCGCGTCGCATTTACTCTCAAGTTAGAGCGAGGGGACACTCCGGACTGGGCTAGGCTGCACCTCTAACGGAGTGGCTAAAGGTTGCGAGGCTAACGGTGTCGGTGCATTAAGGAAGCGCTAATACGCGGAAAGCGTGCAGAAGCTATCACTCAGCGGACCGCGCGCGCATTTGACTGCGGCTGGAACTGCGGGGTTGCGGGGAAAGCTTACATGTTTTATCCCGCGTGTCAGTGTGATGCGTGTGTGTGTGTGGGGGCTGCGGCGGCGGCGGCGGCGGCGGCGGATACCCGCTTGTAATACGCTAATATGCATTAGAATTAAGCTCATGCCTCTGAAATGAAAACAGCGGAATTAGCCGTCAAAATGAGATCCACGCTGAAGAGAGTTGGGAAGAATGGGGGGGGGTGCGGAGGGAAGGGGTGGGGGGTGGTGGGTGCTGGTGATATTATGAATGTAATGTTTCTTTTCATAAAGTCGGGGATGAGGTCGCCACAAATGATTCCCCTCGACGTAAGTCCGGGAAATGAAGCTTGCACTTTTCAACGGGGATAATTAGCTGGGCTGACAGTCGATCCCCATTTGTGACACCATTTTTCCTCGGCTCCACTCCAGTTTGGGACTATAATCCCTCCTTTGAGGATGTGCAAGTGACAGAGAAGTGGTAGTTTTGTTTTGGTTTTTTTCTTCCAGAATATTCTGGCAATTAGAGAGGCTACAATAATACCCATCAACTGCTTGTAATTAGCACGCGTTTGAGATGATGCGAGAGAAACTGAGAGCCCTTTTGACCTCGGCAGGGGTTGAGTGGTGATATGTTTTGTGTGTGTGTGTGTGTGTGTGTGTGTGTGTGTGTGTGTGTCCGTCTGTCTGTGTATTTGTGCGTCTGTAGACACAGGGGAGTCAAGTTAGGATGAGTAAGCAGTGTGCCTCTGCGCGGGCACAAAGTGTACCCAATCCGTCGCTCCCCCCCTTCATCTAAATTGCTGATTCAGCATTGGCACTTGCACGCGCTCACACACACACACA